>NC_087517.1:20007498-20285187 GCF_963921805.1 Phalacrocorax carbo | reverse complement strand
CCACCAAAATATCTTCACTACATAGGAAACTTGTAGAACTAGGCATTAATATCTGTTAACTAAGTAAACCCATCTGTTCTTTCTCCTGTGGTGTGTTTTTGTTTGTTTGTTTGTTTGGATTTAGGGTTTTTGTGGGGCTTATTTTCCTCTCCTCCTCTCCTTTGAGGCAGAAGGAAATGGATTTGAGATAGGGTTGTATTTTGTGATCAATACCCATCTCTGCAGGCATCCACTTCATTGCGCACTGGGAGTATTAGCACTTGTCTTGCAGAGAGGCACTCACTACCTTTTCAGGCACCATTTCTAGATTTCTGAGCTATGGAGTTTAGTAGAAATTGGGAGGGGTCAGGAGGAAGTGTAGAGATGTGAACATCCTGAATTTGGGGAGATTCCAGCATGAGGAAGAGAATAAGAGTCAAGAGTTTTCTCAGAAAGATTTTTAATTAGGCACCTGAAGTCCATTTGTATCTTGTTTTAAGGGCCTATGTCCTTTTCAGACTATCAAGTCATTAAAAAGTATGCACATGTTTTCAGCATTAACAAATATGATTTCAAACCCTGGCCCTGAAATTATCTTAATGGTTTTCTTAAACTTAATCTAGATTTGGAAATGCCTTCTTGACTTATGTCTTGCTCATTCTTCTCTAATTAGCAGTGCAGTCATGATACTGATGAAAAGCAGGTTCTTTCTGCATGTGAAGACCATCTGGTCTTGCCAGCACACCACTATTCCTACCCCAGATGGCAACTTCTTGGTAAGGCCAAGAGGTGTTATTATTCAATTGTTCTATAATCAGACTCACACTTTAATTAGTTACTGGTGATTAAGATTCAACAGTGTTTCTACTATTTACTTTTTCGTTTGTCAAGATATTCTATGTGATCTTTGCAATCATTGTAATGTTAAGATGCAACAAGTTTGTTGTGCTGGTTAAACATTTAAAAACACAGTGTATAAAGGTGTTTATCGACTCAGGAAGTCAAACTAATTTAATTGTTGTCTAAGTACTAACTAGTCCCAGTATAACAGGAGGCACTTTATTATCTGTCACCAAGAATAGGGCCAAAATTATCTGAAAGGATGGATGTCCTGAGAGATATAACAAAGCTTAGCCAACATTTGTGCAAGTCATACAACTGAGAAGGGGCGAAGCAGATCCAAATGGAGTCTAGAAGTAATAAAACCCAAATTTTTCTGCTTCAAATAGACATTTAATCCACTCTAGCATCACTCTCACCCAGCCACAGTATTTAGTTGTTACATTTATACAAGGAAGAGAAATTGCCATTGCCTTGTTACATTTAATGTTCTCCTGCATGACCCCTCTTCACAGTCAGCCTGAGCTGCTGTAGTTGCCCTTTTCTGTGAGGCTGGGAGAGACAGCCAGATCCCTGCTCAGGGCTATGGCACAGGGGCATGGGTGCACAAGGACTCTGTAAATCATTTAAGCATCCATGAGGAACAAAAAAAAAATAATCCTAAAACTGTAGAAGCTTACTACATTATCACAAGTTTGTAGGAGGTTTGTAGTTCAGCAGAGGTACACGTGGTACAGCAGAGGTGAACAGAAGTGCTGTTTGCTACCTCATGACAGTGGTGAGACAGAAAAGCATAGAAGGATTTGAGAGTTCTAGCTGGGACAGACCCCAGCACCCACTGGTTAAGAGCTGCCACGTACACAGACACAGCTCTTGGAGGGTTTTCTTCCCCTGTGGTAATTTAGGGGTCTTTGTGCAACTGTTGTATCTTCTCTTTTCCCCTCTTTTAAGATTACCATTACTTCATTCTAAAAGCTGATATTATTTCTGTTTGGAAGCTACATATGCCTCCCATCAATTTAATTTTTGTAGAGTAACAAACAGAATGCAACCTTGGGTGACTAATTAGGGCTCTTAACCCATACAGTCTGCTCTCAGACAGACCTGCTGAGCTATAATGGATTTTACCGAGGGCTGCCTGGATATAGCTGGAGATAAAAGCAGGTCCTATGAACAACAGGAAAGGCCTAAGATTACCTCGTATGGATTTGCTGAGGCACGAGAGTGAAGACCTAAGAGGGCTGAGCTCTCCACCAGTCCTCTCATCAGCTACCCAGCGTGTGTCACTGCATCAGGTGACACAGTAGCATAGCTCATTTGTTCAGACTGGAACTGAATTTTTCCTGGCAGCTATATGAACTGTAACTACTTGAATTTTAAGTGTTAGCCTTTTACATACTAAAAAAAGCAACAATTTTATTGTAATAATATTTATATTTCTACTATATATTAACCATGCCATAGATTTACATAGAGACTACAGATGAGATTGTAACTACACAGATATTAATTTACTCAAACACTACCTGTGAAGAATATTGAGATTGAAACATATTGATGCTCAGTCCCCCAAAGGAGAGACCGGTAAATCCTCAGTTGCTAATGTAACCTTAATTCAGGCTTTTTGCACTATTTTTTATGATACAATCTTTAACTGAGCAATTGCTGTGTTTACAGCTGTTTTTAGAGTACAAAGTACTTTAGTCATCTCATCACTATTTACCATTTCTCTTTGTTCTACCATTGGCTCTGTGTGCCACTCAGTGTATACTATCCAAATACCAGTTTAGCTACAGAATCTGGGAGATTCTCCTGGCTTTCCATGGGGATCTCAGTCCCCAGAAGAGAGTTTAAATCTGACCCCCAAAAAAAGTATATCACATTTCTAGGCTTATGCTCAAAACCCAAACCAAAAAACCCAACCGGAAACACTACCACTTTGAGTAGGTAAAGGTCATGTTACAAAGATAACCTTAAATTTCAAACCTGGGACTCCTTGATTTTTTTAAATTCAGGTGGTGGATTATAAACAAATTTGGAAGAAATTAAACATGAGTGAACAGAAGTTTCATCCCACTAAAGAACTACACAATCCTGACTACAGGCATCAATCTGTGCCCCAAATAGATACACGTACAAATAATGCATCTGGATTTACAGCAGTGACTTTGCATTTCAAAACTCTATATAGACATCCATATAATTTACATTATGAAACCCACAGATTATTCCCTAGTAGAATCTCAGAGGCTTAAATCAATAAACATTATAGCCATATTTAGGAGCTACCAATATTTATTAAACCTCCCAGTGGGAGAGAATATATGTTTATGATGACTCCTATCAGTGTGTGCACTATTTCTGCTGCTAATGGACAAGAAAGACTGGCAGGAATTGCAGTCAGATGAAAAAACTTTTCTTTCTACTGTCCATTGCTAGCAGATTATTCTCACTTAACCAATTCTGTGATGCATTTTTAGCTACTAGACTTAGCTGCGGGGCTAGACAGCCTCTGTGCCTGGTGTCACTCTCTTGCTTGCTTCTTCTAAGCAAGCATCCATTACTGTTAGCTTGGGCTGTCGGTCGCAAGAGGATTTGTCCCTCTCTTCTCTCAAAGAGCTTGTCCTCACAACTGTCAGGAGACAAGTTCTCTTACATCCTGAGATATTATTTCTGGCATAGGGGCCACACGAAGCCATTTCTTTTGGGGGAAATCACCAGGGAAACTGCAAGAACAGATCACTGAATCCAAATTCCTTCTCTAGTCCTTTAAGCTTCTAAGGGAGTTTCTGTGATGTAACTGATCCTTGTTAATCTTGTTCCAGGTGCTCTCTCCCTATGTGCTTTTATCTGTACAAACATGGTGTCATGGTTTAACCCCAGCCAGCAACTAAGCCCCACACAGCCACTCGTTCACTCCCCCCAAAGTGGGATGGGGGAGAGTATTGGAAGGGTAAAAGTGAGAAAACTCACGGGTTGAGATAAAGACAGTTTAATAACAAAAGCAAAAGCTACGCACACAAGCAAAGCAAAACAAGGAATTAATTCACTACTTCCCATGGGCAGGCAGGTGTTCAGCCGTCTCCAGGAAAGCAGGGCCCCAGCATGTGTAACAGTTACTTGGAAAGACAAATGCCATCACTCTGAACATCCCTCACTTCTTTCTTCCCCCAGCTGTATATGCTGAGCATGACGCCATATGGTGTGGAATATGCCTTGGGTCAGTTGGGGTCAGCTGTCCCAGCCATGCCCCCTCCCAACTCCTTGTGCACCCCCAGCCTCCTTGCTGGTGGGGTGGGGTGAGAAGCAGAAAAGGCCTTGCCTCTCTGTAAGCCCTGCTCAGCAATAATGAAAACACCCCTGCATTATCAACGCTGTTTTCAGCACAAATCCAAAACATGGGTCCATAGTAGCTACTAGGAAGAAAATTAACTCAATCCCAGCCAAAAAACAGCACACATGGGTTTCTCTTTAGGAGTTACTCACTTGCCACACACCCTTGATACATGTTGGTATCCATATATACTGAAGCATATACCATGGGGATTCCTTACAATTCTCAGTCCTTTGAGCTTGGTATTATAAAGACATGATCTATCCATTCAGCCAGATTCACTGGGCTTCTGTAAGGAGGAATTCTGACACATACTTATGATAATTTTCAGTTACTATTTCCTATATAGATTTGCCTCTCAAATCTACAAGGCAATAACAGAAGTTGTTTCACACTTTTGCAGGAAGTCATTTCAGCAGCAGTTTAGAAGATACTCAGCAGTGCTTGAGAAATTGGACTCAACAGTGCTACTGAATCAATGATAACAAATTGACTATTGCAAAGTTTAAGTTTTACAAAATTATCTTAGGATATTGACAGTAACATATCTTTAATGTTTGAAGGCTTCTGAGAGCCATAATAATAATTAAAAACCACCTCCAGTGAATGGCTGGCCTCCCTCTTTCCTTCAAGAAGTAGAGTCCAAGGTAGCAGAGCCCTGCATAGCTCATGGGCTCCATTTCTCCAAACCCAGTGTTCCAGTCATGAAATAGGCAGAGCTGAGTGCAAAGCAGAGGTAACAGGACAACAACAAAGCACCGTTCACTGCCAGAACTCCACTAAACCATTATAGCAGATGAAATAGAGACAAGAGACTACTGATATTCCCATCCATCAATGTAAACGCAGGGTGAAATGAAGACGCAAGGATCACTGTCGTCTCCTAAAGACGTAGCGCCCAGCAAAATGCAGGGGCTATCTGCATCCTGTTGTAGCATGTTGGTGGGGAAAAGCAGGAAAGTCTCCCTGCTCTGTGGGTTTGGACTTGGAGATGAAAAGCAGACCAGCTGCTGCAACAGCAGAAAGTTTTTCTGAACACGGTGGGCTCTCGTAATGTATTGTTTCTTTCTCCTAAATGAATTAGTTGTTGCTCTTTCATGTCTCCCTTTTATCATCCTTTTGGATATTGACCTTCCCTCCAGTACCCACAATCTTGTGTGATCTTTCTCACTTGTGTAGAGTGAGTATAAAATGATATTTCATGAGAACGGCAGCATTTATTAGCCCTTTTTACTAGGCACCAGAGTAAAGGGAGGGGCAGATGAAGATTTCTAATCACACTTTTTAAGCAGGAAAACAGCAAGGTGCAAAACTGGGAAGACACAGTATAACTCTTGTTACCCCTGGCATATCATGACTTTCTAAGGAAGACCATGGCATTAGGACTGTCAGATGTGAGAGATGTTACAGGTGACACTTTGTTCTTGCCTCTGCCATACATCTCTGATAGCCTGTACTGTCAGTGTATTTCCCCTTGCCAAAATCTACATCAAGCTCAGTAAACTAAATTTTCAGGTTTTTTCCCCCCTGCCAAAGCCAAGGACCAGGAATCTAAGGCTGAGATCTGGCCAGACTTAGACAAACGTAAACAACGTTCACACTACAGGGCAGGCTGCCTCCATCGGAAGGTCCAAGCAGAAATAAAAGGTCTAGATCAAATAATTTCAGCTACTATTTTTCCACCCAATATTATTTCTTAATTCTTCCTTCCTTTAGTAGGCACTTGCAGGCTTGCTGCAGGTAATTGGGTCTGAACATATTGTCTCTGAAGTGTGTTTACTTGACAGGGAAGCTAAATAACCAGGAAAAGCTGCACCTTGCCCACATACACCAGCTCTGTATCTGTCCCAGCACATTTATCCCTCCTTTTTTTTTTTTTCCCACCATTTCCCAAACAAGCACTGCCAAACACATGGCTCTGTAAAAGTCCTCCTTGTTCTATATTTGTCTGTGTTGAAGTGTCATTGTCTTCTATTGATTTTAACTGATCTGTCTGTAAATAGCTGGCAATTGTGGTGTTATAGTATCATCCATCTGTGATTTTTGGTTTTCCTTTCTTACTTTCTTTCTTATTTTCTTTGACTTCCCCAAGCCCATTTTCTTCTTATTCTATGAACCCACAGAACTGTGCTAAAACAATAATCTGAAATTAGAATAGCATCATCAACATCGTGCTCAGCCTTTAAGCACTCCCTACTCTTACAAAAACTGTAGAAAATCTAGAAGAACTTTCTCCAGTTCATGCAGAGTATTTGTTATTAAGTTGATTAAAGTAACTAGCCACACACACTGTTCTTTTTTCGCTCAAGCCACAAAAACGTCATGGTGTGAAATGGAAAATGCAATAGTTTGCCTCAAGCACAGATTTAATCCTTGACTCTTACCTCATGCTGTCTTATAAAGCAGTACTCAGTGGAAAAAAGTGGTATTCATCAGCATTTTTTCCTCTGTAAGATATTCTTAACAAATATGATTTTGAAATTTTAGCAGCTTTTAAAACAATAGACATGAGTGATCCTTATTTACAGGTGCTCAAATGTAAAAAACCCATACTTACTCCTATATAGTTTTTATGGCAATGTGAGAGGGCAAATTAATCAGCAAAGTTGCAAAGAATCTATCTTGACTTTCTTTATAAGGAGCTCACCAAATAAGATCAAGAGGCCTAAAAACTAACAAACAAAAAATCAGGGAGTGGGAGCTCTGATAATTACTTCATCATTAGGAAAAGCAACGACTGATTAATCATGAAATGACAAGCACCTGTCTCACTCTCTCACTGTCTGCCCTCACCTCTCAGCTGTGTTTCAGCCAGCTCCAGTGACCACTGGGATCTAAGCAAGTCTTGCCACATCTCCAGAAGGCCTTTCTAGGGAAGGAGGGTTGCCTTCCTCCCTACCACACCTGATTCCCTGACTCCATCCTGCCCCTGCACCACCTATCTGCAAGGCAGCTCCCAGCCCCAGGCTGCTCCTGGCCCTACAGCACCAGCTCTCCAGCACCACCCCAGCCCTCCCTTAAAGCAGAAAAACAAAATCGCAATTGCAGAAGTAAAAATAAAAATTCTGTCTACCTAAAAGGGGAGCAGTGGCTTCATTATTTAGAAACTGAAACATTTCAAAGATTTTAATTTTTTTCCCTCATTACCAATAAATGTGATTCCAATGACAGTTTCAATTATATTCATTTTATTTCAATTGATCTGTTCACTTTCTTTTACAGAAACTTTGGGTGTGTTAGAATGCCTTAAGAGGAAACATAATACAGTTTTGACACTTGTAGAAATATTAAAGCATTTCAGTCCAAGCAAGGAACAAAATTGTATACAAAGCTGTTATGTTCAGTAGCATAAATAAGGAATGGGAAGTAAAACTGGGGAAACAAAAGTTTAACTTCTCAAAATATTCCACAGAAACTTCACTAAGAAATTAATTGCCACAAACTGAGTTTTTACCTTAAAGGCTCACATGAGGAGATCTGTAGCATACCAGGAGGTCTAACTATGAAGGATGACAAACCCATTTATTGATTACTTAAATAACAAAATAGAAACCTTGGCCTATGCTTTCTCTGGAGGTTGCCTTGTCCTTAAGGCTTCCCTGCCTGAGACACACGCAGAAATACTTTGGCACAGGGGTTGAAGCTAATAAGGTCCATGTCCTTCACCTCCTATTTAAACCAGGCCAGCCCTGTAGAACATAATTTCTTCTCCCTGCAAAGATTAACACCTGAGCAGTGGCACAGCATGGAGTGTAACCTTGACCTGTCTCCCAGGGCAGCTAAGCTGATTTGAAAATGGTGTGAATAATGGGGGAAAGTGTAACACATGTGTGCTTTACAACAAGGAGTTTCATGTTCAGGAACAGAAAACACTAAAAATTGTTTACATTGCCTTGCTAAAAAGATGCGGGTGTGGAGGTTGAAGAAAGTAATTTTCTTTAGTAGAATAAATTTCTTATGATTACAGAATGTAGAGTTCCAGTAAATAAACACACACCTCTCAGTGGATTAATAAAAATGGAAAACAAAGCACATGAAAATCATGCCTCACAAATTACTTTGTTCTCATTATGTGCAAAGCAGGTTAATCTTTCCCACATGTTGTATAAAAGTCATAGATTTTGCCAAGCCTTCTCGAATGTTATGGAACAACTTTCTGGGAACCAAATAAATCAGTCCAAACAGTACCAAATAAGTCAGTCCATTCTCCGTCATTGTGTATAGGGCGAGGAGGATGACTTAGATGCAGGCAAAGCACACAGCGGGTGCAGAGCTGGCCACACAGGCTGGGCCAGCATGGGACAGCTGCAGAGCTGGGAACCTGGCAAATAACCCTGGCTCTCCCAAGCTGGCTCTGTGCTTCACCCCATTGCTGGTGGGTCTCCCTGTGCTTGGGTGAACAGAACAAGGCTCAGAGATCACTCTGCAGCAGCTGCTCTAGGTCTGGAAGCAACAGCCTTATCTATTATTCAGATAATGGATAGCCTGCTAAAGACTAGAACAACCAGAAGAGGAGTGGTCCGTCAGTACTTGAAATGTTTTTTCACTGTTGTGCTGTAACAAAAAGTTATTTTTGGAAGCCAGAATTTTACTCCTTATCTTTACCTGAAATGGTTTTTCATTGCTGTGCTGTAATACAAAGTCCTTTTTGAAAGTCAGGATTTTACTCCTTATAACCTGTTGGTTGTAAGGACCATGTAGCACAGTTTTATTATGTTTATACTGACCCCAAACTGTCTTCTGCTAAAAAAGAAAGATATTTTTAATAGATATTTATATAATACATAAATAAAAACAGAATGGCAGTAAACAGATAAATTATAAATGAGATTTAATCATTAATATTCACTCATCTAAATGGATCTGCACCCCGAGAACATCATTATTTGGTGTTCAGCATTTGTATATGACAGGTTTTTATTTCCTTATGTACTTATGCCTACAGACCCCAGCTGAGTTGAGGGGGTTTTACTGCCCTAGGGAATGAATAAAGACACAGAAAAAGGCAGTCTCTTTCTCAGGGAGGTTACAGTCTGAGAAAGTACATCAAGTGCAGAACAGAGGTGCCCAGTGCACTCTCACGCTTTTCCAACATATGAAAAGCAGTTAAGAATTTATCTGAAAAACAACATGAAGCTTTGAAAAACATCCAGTGTGCCATGGGGTACATTTCTGCAAGACAACTGTTCACAGAAACTGGTAGCAATGGGAGGAACCAATGACTGCAACCACACCGCCTCTGCAGCTCTGTCCTATGTCCCAGGTACAGGAGCTGTTGTCAATGAGGGCGGGGACTCAGCTGGCTCTATAGACAGAATAAAGTATGGATAATGCTGTAAAGGTTAAACAGAGATGACTTCTCATGGAAGTCATGGTTAGTGATGTAATTTGAAATACACCAATAATTATCTTGCAGGCATTTGGAGAAAGTAAATGACTCAGTTGACTTTGTTTTCCTGAAATGGCCTTTCTCATCCCAAGTAAATATCATTTTATAAAAGTTACACCTGACCAGTTCTTTTAATTACATTTGTTACATATAATTACATTCAAGGCTTCACCTTCTGAATAATATACATCTTTTTATTTCTAAGCCATAGTTTACACATAATTGTATTTATATTGAAATCTAGTTTTGTTGGCATTCTATGAAATGCTACATGAAATGAACAAAATCAAGAATTAACATCAAGGGGTTTTTTTGACTGTTTAAACAATATTTCAAAGTAGCTTTGCCAAAATTGTCGGCATCTCCCTACTCAGTAACCTTGAAATTGTAGAAGTATCAAAAAGGCAGCACCATCAGAGACATAAATGGGCTCAAAAAGTGCACAGTACAGAAAAAAATCTAATTACGACTCCAAAACCCTTGATATTTGTCCATTCAAATTCCGAAAGTCCAAGAACTAAAAAGCTGATGTTAGTATCTAAATTTCAAATACTACCCAAGAGAATAATACTCTTCTCCAATGTTTCTATTTGCACAGACATTTTGTGAATATAAACCAGTTTTCCACCTCTATGTTTTCATCATGACTTTTTAAACTACACAAAATGGGAAGTAGAAATAACCCTGGCTCCATTATGCAGCAAATATAGGCAGACCTTTAATTTCAGCTGTCCACCGGTGTCCCTACACAGCCTGTTTTGCACAACCAGGCTTAAATTAGGAAAGACATATGATGCATTAAGCCATGCACATTACACTGTTCAGGCTTGAAAGTGCCTAATGTTGAGTAAAGTTTCCCACCAGCTGTTTTTGTGTTATTTGTTTTATGCTCTCATTTGAACTATTACATAATGTGTTGAAATGAAAAATTGGCATGTAGAGATATAACAGTTTGTTTTCTAGAGAAAAAGCAGTATATCATTTGCTTTCATCGAGACAGAATAAAACAGATCTTTAATTCAAGTTGAAAAACAAAGGCGGGTATGGTAAACAACATTGTAGCACCATCATATTCAGGAAGTATTCTTATACTATGAGGACAGGTCTTCATCACATCAGTGTTGTAATTAATGGTTTAGCTAAATCAACATATTTCTACCTGAATTATCATACCCTAAAGCCATTATGCACACTGGCTTACTGCAACATATGAAAAGGGGGCAGAAAAATAGTAACTGGTATGTTGCATACCATTTTTGATTCCAAAGATATCCTGTGAATGTTACTAAATGTGTGTAATATTGAGTCAGATAGATTAAATGAGTGTGCATGAACACACACACAGGGTTTATTGCAACAGCACTAATATTTTGCCTATTGCACGCTTGTGCACACACAGAAATGCAGTCTCCTCCGAGAGGGAAAAAGTAAGCATAACAATTAGTATGCATGACAAGTGCCCCAGTCATGAGGCTTTCACTAAGGTATTATTACAGAAATAAGCTGCAGTACCACCAGCTGGTTTTGAAAAGCTTTGCTGGTGTTTGGGAAAAGGGCTGAATGTCTCCTTCCAGGAGAAAGCTTGGGGCTAAGATAGCATCAGTAAGTCCATTAAGCTTTTGGGAAAGAGTTAAGTTTTACCTCTCCTCTCCATAAACTACCTCAGGTGCATTCCTCCTCACTATGCTGGCTTCTGTGGATTCCCCTTCTTTCTCTGCTGTGTAAAGGGAACATCAGTACCTAACCTCGCTGTTGCAAAATTCACTAGTGGCCCAACCTTACATGGTAGCAGACTATCACATCAGAAAGTGTCAGCTACACAACTCACCCACACCATAAACTGTGCAACTCCCGCAGTGGTCCAACTGTAAAAGATGAAAAAAATCTTCAGCTGGCATCATTGAGCCTTTTGTCAGGAAGACACAGAAATTTTCAGCCTTTGGTCACTGCAATGGGACTTTCATCACCATATACTTTCATTATTCTGATCTCCATGGGAGGCAGATTACATGCAGGATGAAAACAAAATCTATTTTTAATAAAAGGTAAGTCCAAGAACTTACCTTTAGAAAGTACAAAGGCCCAAGGGTATGGAGCTGCCGTAATAAATTAATCTTACCATGTGGCAAGTGAAAAATTAACTTTTTTTTTTAATGTGGCCTAATCATACCTTATATGTGTTTTGCCTAGAGGTGAATGTGTGCTTAGTCTCAGTCTAACTCTTAGCACACAAATATAACACAGGCTTTTGAGAGAGGCAAAGAAATCATCCAGAAGTTACAGTGGGACTTATGGTCAAAGCAAGTTGAATGGGAACCTTGGAGCTGGGTATCCCTCTGGCAGCATATTGGAGAGAGGAAAGATGAATCCATTGCCCACTCACACTCACCCGAGCATAGCAGTGGTTTCATTTTCCTCCCTTTCTGACAGATGAGCCCAAATGGTGTGTGGTCCTTATTTGTGTGTAGTGATACCAATCTTCAGTACATCTAAAAGTAGTCACCAGTGAAAAGCATGGATTCAGACTCAATGGAGAAACATTATCCAGGTAGGGACTATCTGTAACCTCATTTCCAGGGAGTTATATTTTGTTTCAAATCTTTGAGCACTGTTGTGGGTGAGAACACTTCAAATCAGGCAGAGGGAGATGACATTTTTTTCAAAATAGAGAGGTCAGAAATTCTTCAACATCAGTTTCTACGTACTCAACACCCTCTTTCCTATTTTTAAGCATCATCCAGGCAGACACTTGCACTGGTAACATGTCCTCACAGGTTTCCTTGGCATCCCTCAAATCCTGGCAGCACTATTATATGTGAATGCTGCACTTCTCCATCAATGGACAAACTACCCTGTTTCTATTCCTTGTAATATTACACCCTCAGAAGACACTTTTGTTGACTGACAGACAGCTTTTGCTTCTCCTTCCCTTTACTGCACTGGGATTGGAAGCCTGCACCTCACGAGGGTTAATATTTCTGATTTTCCCACTTACACAGTTAAAAAGCAGTCCCATGGAAGAAACACTACATGCAAGGGAAGACTAGTTTAAAAATACAAAATCCCAAGAATGAGGAATGTGGGGAAGTACTTCAGCACCTTAGTATAAATGCAGCCCCATAAAAGCTCACATGAAATATTTATATTTTAATGTCCACAAAGTAGTCTAATCTGATCTGCAGAATCACAACTCTGGCAGTATAATATGTCCCGTGGCCATATAAAATGCTGAAGTGAGCAGAATATGTCCATACTCCTCTGCTAGAAAAATTCTGACCTGCAGGCTTTGGTGCAAAGCCTCACTAAACACCCTGTATAACTACTTAATATATGTGCCCTCTGGAAATGCTGAAAGCTTTTCTCCTTAAGCGTCTGTCTCTGATCCTAGCAACGGACACTGTTTCTTTGTTCCGTGACTTTATGAATAGAAGCGCTAAGATACAGAAAAATTGCTAACAGCATCACATTCTATAGTGAAGGCCGGTGATTCTCCAGATTTCACCCTAAATATAATTATGTGGAGAAATCCAACTACAGAACTTTTGAATTCCTCAAAACACTTCGTCTGTCATCACTCCATTGAACCAACACTATTTATTTGCTTTTGAAAGCAACTCTAATTGATTTATCTGTTGCTCAGAATAACACCATGATAAATAAATTATCACTTAAACACGATGGATTACTAGCATTTCCTTTTCTAATTATATTTATGACATATTACTATGTCTTGCTTTGTTTAAAAGCTTACATATGTTTTCCTCATCCCTGTAATCTAATCTAAGGTGCAAAGCCTGGATTTGTGCCAGCAAACCCCTTTGTTAATACACTGCTGCACTAGCAGAGTCCATCTGGAGTTACTGTTCTGCTTGATGTCACATGGCAGATCCTACCTGCACAGAAGATGAAAGGGCATTCAAGGCACATATCTAGGGATGACAGTTTTCTTTGTGATGAACCACAGAGTCACAGCTTGTTAAGTAAGACTGTGACAGTGATAAAAGACAAAGCCATCATTCTATAGCAGAATATGGCCTATCTGTACATGACAAGCCATACTATCTCTGCTCACACATGCTGACATCTCATAATGCTTTCTCCCAAGTGCCGGACAGAAATAGTCCCTCAAGACAGCACCACTAGAGAGTAATAGCGTACTGCTTATCTAGGAGCAAATGAATGGAAAAAACCTGAAGTGTACAATGTGTCCCTATTAACATCACAGATAAAGGGAGCTTTCAGTTTAAAGTATTTTCTATTTTCATTAGAGGTTCAATAGGTTGAGAATCAAACAACAAGGACAATTAAGTTGCCTTTGTTGTAAATTATTTTGACTCTTTCAATTTATTTATTTTTTTCTATTGAGCGTAAATTCACAAAAATCTGTTGGGAACCCTCTTTCTGGAGGGCTGTGCATCCATACTGTTCATGCAGTCTTAGATTGTACTTAACAGTCTTTGCATTTGACATCTTCCTGGACTGTCCAAACTTCACTAGCTGGTGCTCACAGGCTCCCAAGCTGCCCTGCAGGGTGAAAGCCCATGGGAATGTAGCTTATGGTGAGAGGTTAACTGCCAGGCACCTCCTAGAGCAGGTGGTGTAGGGGAACAGGGAAGGGACACTGTCGGCAGAGGTGTCAGTAGGGAACTTAAGACTGGTACCTTGCTGGGGGGAATGGGAAGGCCTGGTGGCTTCCTGGGGAGGAGAGATCAGGGAAGAGCAATCCAGAAGGAAAAGATTTAGCTTGAAAGAAGAGGCTACAAACCAGCAGGGGAGCATAAGGAAAGAGAAAATCCCTTTTGCCTCTAAGGGTACTTCTCAGTTAAGTCAGGCCCTTCTCTTGTTTTTAGCCCAAACCTTTTTATAATCCACACATAAAAGATTTAATGATATATTGACCCTGCTATTGGTAGAAATTGCAATCCACCTAAATCTGGGCAGAAATTAACCCAACTGCTGTAGTGATCCATATGAAAACTCTGGCTTCCTACACTCCAACAAGGACAGAGTACCCCTCCTGCAAGTGCAGCTCACAGTGAGGGAAAAACAGTGTGACATCTTAAAAAAATAAAGAGATATTCCCAGAGATAACCCTAGGTGGCTGAGAAATTAGTGATGATGCCACAATGCAAGTGCTGCTTATCGGCAAGATGCTGTAAATGGAATTAAGGTGGGTGTTCAGATTGAATACCAATCACATGGGCTAACCTGAGAAGTATGCCTAGTGCTGCTGTACACTTGAGACGCATTGCCCAGAGGTTTTAAGTCTTTGGAATTGACAGTGAAAACCTGTCTGCAACTCTCCTCTCGAGTTGCATGGTACAAACATCTCCCTTTCATACTGTATGTGCAGTCATCCCCCTCACTGAATCATTCCACCTAGCACAGCCAAATATCCTGTTCTCACTTGCAGTGTAACCTACCCATAAATACCTGATCAACCACCTTCAAAATGACCTGGCCAAAAGTCACTGGTTAATCACCTTCAAAATTTTCCTCAATGACACCTACAAAATGTTGGCAAAGGTTGAGTAGACCATGTCTTAAGACTGCTGCCTATCATACTGACCAGCATTGCTTTTACTGTTTGCTTGTACCCTCTACAACTGTTGACTGAATGTCTCTTGTCTTCATACGTAAATATTGAATTCTTTGGTATAGTTGTAATATAAGTAAGCACAATTAAAACAGCAACATTAACCAAAGTATTCAATAATAAGCCTCTTGATGGTCATTTATATTGCCCTTATAGTTAGCTCAGCGTTTCTGATTTGTGTCACAGCTTTCATTATGTAGATTAATTGATTTTTTTCCCATAGTTGTTGATATAATCAAATAGACATTTTTTTCAGATTTCCCCTCTTCTGGGACTCAGGCCTCAGTACCTTTATCCCCATTTATATATTTACAGTACCTTCCTCACTTATTGTCCTGAACACTTCCTGAAGCATCCTTCCTTTATGGGGCTTCTCAGACGTGGAACCCTCCTGTCCCTCCTCTGATTTTGTTTTGCAGGAATACCTCTCTGCTAAACGAAACTGCAAAATTATATTAAAAGACAAAATGTTTCAGAAATAAACAACCCTTAAAACATTTCAGGCACTTCATATTTGACCATCTCCATTTGAGTCATACAGAACATGGATACATGACATAATGGATGTGGTACAGAGTTGTCATGATAACAGATTAGAAAGCTCACAAAATACAGCGCTGTTGCAGCTGGAGTCCCACAGTCAGCTACACCTCAGCTAACAAATGTTGTGTCTCAGCTTCGTATGAGCTTGGACAGACAGTTTCCAGTTCCAGACTGACCACCACTCACAACTAATTTGGTATCTCCATTCCTTCACTGGTGCAGTACAGATACAGCCATAGTTAGTCTGATGTAAGTCTCCGTCCTGTAAAGTCTTAGGTATGCATTTACCTGACTATTAAGGATATGCGGTTTTATCTTTTCTAATTATATGGTGGGTAATGGCCATGTTTTTGAAAGCTCTCAGTCCTGAAGTTGTGTGATTATTTGAGACTCATTTGAAGAGAAACCCTTTAACCTTTAAAGAAGAATGTTCAAAAATCTGAATTCATATACAGAGAACTCATTTTTCTGTTCTTAATCTTTTCCTGATTTTTTTGGCCATTCTAATGATTCTTGGATGCCCTGTTCTTGATGGTTTACAATTGGAGGTAGCTCTACTAAAGTAGTTTGTTGACTTCAATCAGACTGAATTTTTAGCTTGTGAACTCATTACAAAGATCATTTTTTGTTCACAGGTTCTGAGCATAGGCATAAATTACAAGTGTCTTCCAAACATTAAATTCTCAAGAATATGAGTTTTTTGATAATCCATTTTGAAATGTTATAGCTTAACTGTTTTTTTCTAGTTTGCTTGTAGCCATCACATGATTTTGAAATGGGAATGGACAAATTGTTTCTGAAGACAATAATCATTTCACCTGAAAAAGAACTTTTTTTTGAGATTCATAAAGTATAGCTAGCTTTTCCCTGGAGCTTTAAAGCTTTCCGCACAGTGTGGTTCCAGTCTGGATTACAAGCGCCAAAATGCCACAAAAAAGACTGTTCCCTCAGTATTTTTGGCTTAGTGAGAGACAGAAAGTGCTGAAAAATTTGCAAGAAAAAAAGCCATAGTGAGAATTCCCACTTAGCTTTTAGATCAAAAAGGCTGATTAAGCACAGGAGGTTTGGGGAAGTTTTTCAAACTGAACTGAGAGCTGCTGAATTTTGCTGGTCAGTTTAGTAAACTGATTGAATACTATCTCCTGTGCAATGAATTTTAATATTCTGGGAGGGCTTAACCTATATTTATAATGAGATAGCCTGAAGGCTAAATCTGCCCTCAGTGACCTTTGCTCTTGGGTTAGTATGAACAGGCATAAAATATGCCTATTGACAAGTGAACCCTGCCATTACCATTGTTGTTAGCTATACGTTTGTTTATCTTGTCAAGCAGCACCTAAAGTTACACAGGAGAGTGGCAAAAGTTAGAGATGCTTCCCATGCAGGGCAGCAGACCCAGACTCTTTCTGTGGCTCTTGGTGAGGCAGAGGCTGCCACGATGTTCAGGTTTCACTCCGCCCCACATAGCATAGGATCTAGGGGTCTGAATTTGCCACACCTTCTATGGCAGGGCACGAAGAAGCAATCTGTAATACCAGAACACTTTGTTTAACAGGGACACAGGATGGAAGAAAGGCATGTACTAGAAGGAGTGGAGGACTAGTGTTGGATGCTCAAATCAGTCAAATATTTCCCACTTTTGTTTCTCCACACAAGGTTTCAGGTTCACTGCCAACCTGGAGCAGTAGCAACGCTGAATCTCAGGAAGACTTGCCGCATGCCTCAGGAACAACCGCTGGAATACATTTAAGATTACTCTGGTCATTCCTTTACCTTGATCCTGATCACATTGGTTTTCTTTCCAAAACATGTCTGAATACTCCAAAATGCACATAAATGGTGGTTTTTTTATACATATACGTTGATGAGAGTTTGTGAGTTTGCAACACACTAGTTACTCATGTAGGCACTCAATGCACAGTGAATGTGAGATAACCTCCTCCATGTCAAAACCAAGGTGTGAACTTACAGAGGCTCTTCAGAAGTGGAGCAAATTACTTCACACTTATTGCTAGCTAAGAGAAGATGCAAAAGCAGATAGTATGGAGTAGCTTATGAGCTTTAAATTCACACTTCCGTTTTTTTTCCTTATAGTAACTTTTCATTTAGAGAAGCATTCAGACATTTTGCTTCTGAAAGTCTTAGTTCAAAAAGTGTTCAGTCTTTTAAAAAATGTAATGTAGTGCTCCTGTATTTTCTTCTGCAATCCCTCCCCTCCATAAACTGAATTACACACTTTTCAGGTAGTTCTGATACAAAATAAGAAATAGAAATAATACATATACTCAGAGGTAATGAGACAGTTCTCTTGGAAAATAAATATAGTGCTAGCATGAATCATTGACATATATTACAGACAATTGAAATATAAGGAAAGTTTAGTTTTACTATATTAATAATACTGGAGGTCTTATGTGACTTCTTATAGTTTAGGTCTTGCATTTCGCCTGGCATCTTGCCTGGCTTCCAGCCTTTAATAAGCTCAAAACCAAGGGAATGTTGCCTCTTGAAAATCAGGAGCTTCCAAAGCCAGCCCTCCCTGTCACACTGGGAAGAACGCAGCAAGAGAAGTCATTCCTTTAGCTGAATCTCTTGTTCAAAGCAGGGTCAATGGTGTGGTTAGACCAGGTTGCTCAGTTTTTATCCAACCTGGTCTTGACAACCTCCAGGGATGGAGACTACACAAAATCACCTGCAGAGAAGTATGCTTGTAGCCATATGCAGCCTTGTTTTAAAATTTTTCATTCAAATTTCCCCTTCATTTAAAGTGCTCAAGGAGGTGGAGTGTTAGTGAGCTTGCCAACCTTCTTGGTACGAAGTCTGCTTAAGCTTAGGGAAAGTGAGGATGCTTACTTAGAGAAGGTGTCCTGGGCTAGAAAGCACAAGTCATAGTAAACTAGGTAAGACAAGACTCTCTCAGAGTCTTCAAAGAATCAACAAGAAGGTAGTTTCATCACTTTCTACAAGGTCCTAATACAAATTGTTTTATCCAAAATTCCAGGCTTTTCACTGAGCAATAATCTTCCTGTAAAAACTAATTTCTATAGACACAGACTTTGATCAAAGATAAAAGATTTGCCAGTTGGATAGAGCTCAGTGACTCTAAGCAGAAAATAAGAAATAAAACACATTGGAAAAAAACACCCTGAATTGCAAAATACCCTGAATTTCTTTTTATCCTTTCTTTCAGTTGCAGTGCTGTATTAGATTGCTATAGGTATGAAGTCCTTTAAATATGATCACATACAGCACAATTTGAGGTGTTTAACTGAACATTGATCAACCGGTATTCTTTTAAAAACATTCTTTGCAAGTTCAGCTTTGTTACTTGATACCTGATTTTCCAAAGTGCTGAGCACCTGCAGCTCCTGCTGGCTTCATTTGCAGCAACTGCAGTTACCCGGGAAATCAGGTCAGATCGCGCTCGTACTCACGTGGCAAGGCCACAGTTTTCAGTGGAAAACTCTACATTTTGAAGACTAGGGTGTTTTTTACTTTGCTACACCTTCTGCTAACAAGTGTCTATTTGTCCACAGCAGATGCTGGAGCCACGTCCTTTTAAGCTGCCAACATCCCAGGTCGGGTCCCGAGCTCATGTAGTTAAAGAAGAATGAGGATTGTCATGCTGGAAAGCACCTTAAAAATAGGGGTCTTGTGCAGGGCCTATCCCCTGCTCCCCAGTTATTCCCTTCTGTAAGCCAATAGCAAGGAAAAATAAAATATGAACAGATGCTTGCTTTTGCCCTGCTTTGGCTTCTGGCCAGATAGATTGTCTGAGCAGGTGTAATATAAGCAGACACCCCTTTCTAGGGGTACAGGCACTTATTCACAAGAACAGAGGGAATGAAAGGAAAAAGCTAGAAGAATTAGGACTCTGAAAAGTAGAGTTTCTTCTTAGAGCTGCCTATGAGGTGACAAGTTTTCACCTACCTGTATGCAAAGCACCATCTAAAAATCCATATTTGTGCTACATAATCTGAGGCACTTGGGCAAATCAGGGTAACGCAGAGACGTCCTTGTTTCAGTGACTCTGCAAAGCACAACTGGAGATTAGGAAAATAATTATACATTGTAAAAAGAGCGTATATGGCGTTAATTGAGATATATAAAGCTAACTATGTCTGGGGCTAAAAAATGGTATTATCCCAAATTCTCATTAATAGCATCCAATTACTGTCTGTGGTTATATAACTGTTCATCTCACTATGTGGCCACTTATTGCTGAAGTCTGTTGCTGCTCAGCATAAATTGCACAGAGCACAGTGTGTAAAGGCATTAATGGCATTTACTTTGCATTTTGCAGTACAAGGATAAACAAAGACATATTCTAAAACAAAATTAAATTTGGGGGAGGCATTATTCTAAGAAAATACTGTTAATTCTATATATTTTAAGATTAGCATGGGAGTTTTTTATAGCAAAAACTTATGACTGTCAGGGCATATAAAAGAAAGTAAATGTTTTCTGTTTTAAGTATGTAGTAAAAACCAATACACTATCACATAAAGATGACATTTATTTTAGAGGTTTTTTTTCCCCTGAATGTTATACAAACCAGAAAACCTTACAGAGGTCAAAGTGCCCATCATTAGAATATGGGAACTTTTACGAGAAGCCTGTGTGTGGGCATTGACAAAACAAAATGTCAATGAGCCTCTGCTGATAAGAATGAGCAGAGATAAAGTAGGCAGAAAGATCTGTGAGTCAGTAAATACTGCAAACAACAATCATAGCAGGTCAGGCAATTACCAGAAAAAGAAGAAAACACCGATAAGTCCATCAAATAAAATGTGATCTTCTCATAAGCCATGGACATGAGAGGGAATGGCAGTAGACTAATGCTAGCTGGTTTCACAGGATATTAACCTTGCTGAATGGAGGGCTGATGATTGCTGTTGCATCAAATCCAACAAACAACCTGTGTGTATAGCAAAATACCTATTTCCTTTGTAGAAAAGAAAACAGAATGAGTAGTAAAGCTACTATGAGAACCAAGGAAGCAAAATCAATGAGCCAAAACTTGAGGAAACAGTTGCAAACTGAAACAACAAACAGAAGAATTATGAAAGACCAAAACCACAGACCGAAGCAGCAGGACAAAAAGAGAATAGGCTGTAATGATTTCTGAGGAGATCGTTTTTCATTTTCTTCGTGGTTAATGGCAAGATTTCATTGACTCTGCTGGAGGAGGATTGGGCTTCTTAAGACAGAAACAAAAATGGCTGGAAAAGGGCAAAAAGTTGAACAAGCAGTTAAAGGATTCAATATGAAGAAAAAAAGCCAATAAATAACTTAATTCTTCCCCCATTATAGGCAGAATTTCTGCTGATGTTGGAATGGAGATTTCAATTTGCTCTTATCTACTGAAAAATAATAACAAGAAGTTACTACAGGGGTTTTTGTTATAATGAACAAAACATCCAACAACTCATTCTCACAATAATAACAGTTCTTAATCCACAACACACTATCTGCAGTCTGAAAGTACACAGCTGATCTTCAGCTCCTTTGGAAGTGTTTGTGAAATGCAAACTGCTTCCCAGAATGTAGTACATAAAGGTAAGCCTAAGGCAATAGACATTGGCTGATGTTTGCAAGCATTCCTCTTAACTTCTGAAGTTATACACATAAGGAAGAGGAAAATGTCTCCTGATTTATGAAAATGAGCATATAGCATAAGAAACAATAAATAGATGGTGAAACTGAGATTTCTGGAGACAATCCAGACACTCGATTTTATTCAAAATATTTGTTTGATGAGCCCTGACAAAGTAATAACACAGCTTACTGGGATGAAAGAAGTATTCTAAAATCAGAATTAAACTTTGTAAATTAGCTACCATTCTGCTTTACCCCACTGAGCCTCAATACATAAATACAGTCTTTTTCATGAAATATTCAACACGTGGCTTTCAAAATGCATATTAGCTTAACAAGGCTAGTATGTTATAAGCCATATTCAACACGTGCTTGCAAACAAGAGCTTTTATCAAAGGTGATAATCTTCTTGATAAAATTACAAAATCAATAGATGGAAGTGAAGCAGTAGGTTTGAAATATTTATATTTATCATATATTTACATTTAAATTTTAGAAAGCCCTTTAAAAAACACCTCAGGAAATGTGACATATAAAACGACCTGAAGTGGCTTGCATGAAAGGATCCTGGCAGATTAAAGTCTTAAGTGAGGGTTCTCAATATATGCAAATACATCAGAGTAGTGTAAAAGACTACCCAGGAACGTACAGCAAGATGGCATTTGCATTTTTCTTCTAAGAAGTGAGAAAAACAACATTATTATGGCTAAAAAAAGTACATATATTGACCCAGAGAGAGAAGACAATTATTAATAAAACAATTACAATTAAATTTAAAAATTGCAAGTTAACAGCCTCAAGAAAAACAGTTTCAAAAATATGTATGTCAGAAAAAGGAGGAATCTGTAAAGACACATTTGTGACAAGACTGAGTAACAATTCAAACATGAATTTTTAGTGTAATACACGGATAAAATAAACAAGTACATACTGCTCAATTTCTGTTAAATCTGAATACC
This sequence comes from Phalacrocorax carbo, assembly GCF_963921805.1. Classification (NCBI taxonomy): domain Eukaryota; kingdom Metazoa; phylum Chordata; class Aves; order Suliformes; family Phalacrocoracidae; genus Phalacrocorax; species Phalacrocorax carbo. The sequence goes on along the minus strand of NC_087517.1, from coordinate 20,262,949 downwards.
AGATAGATGTACAAAGGCAAGAAATGCCCCAGAAAAAGATATCTAAACATGATCAAAGGCTGAGAAAGAAATAATTGATGTGTAATGCTAGCTGAAATGTTCAGGAAAAGTTAAAATATAAATCCAGAGTAGAACTTAAAATTAAAAGAATGAAAATGTTTCTAATATGAAATTCCCCCAACCTTAAAATTAACTTCTTAAAATCTGAGATGTTCCCAGAAGAAAAATAAAATAGGTATGGGTAAGGAGCTAGACTAACTTGAGGACAGAGGCTAACCACACATATCAAATATACATTTTGGGTACCTGAAACTAATAATGGACCCCCAGACTCACATATTGTTTCCCTTGGCTTCTGCACACAACAGGTCAGGATGATTTGTAGATGCTCTGTCTGGCATGCTGCAGGCTACAGCGTGGCAGGGTCTCCTTGGCCAAAGACCCCGGCACTCCTTGCCTTGGGGTGGCACAACTGCAACCAAAGGTACAAGGGTTTCTCCTCTCTTTCCTGATGATGTAGCTGATGGCCTGAATCATGGTGAAAGCACTTTCCTTTGAGATAGAAGCTGTGTTTAATGCTCTCTGACTGAGGAAGAAACTGAACTCAGACCCTAATTAGTGAGCTGACGAACTCTAGAACCTGGTAGGAAAAGCTGAACAGCATCATCATTTTCTCCTGCAACTTAGAGAAAGGAAGACTGCAGAAAGAGGCAGCCTGTTTCTGTAGATGTGCTCTTGGCATGCTGCAAAGAAACCTCTTAGATTAAGTCTCAGAGTAGATTCAAGCAAAGGAATGTCTACTTTGGAGGTTCCAGTCATATTTAGAAAGAAAATAAATAATGACTACGTAGCCATCACCTAGTCTGAGCATCCACAAAAGCACACGTCTAGGTGCTTAGGGATTTTAAGATGAAACAGGGCATTCTTTGTCAAATTTAGGCTCCCCAGAGGTTAAATAGTGGCTGAATGGATTTAGATATATAATTTGTATCTCCCCAGCTGTTGTCTTAGGTGCCTAAATCCTTTCCTGGATCTGGCCCAGGACAGAGCAGACTGTTGTGCAGTTAAGTGCTCTGCATTTACAGAAAATCAATGCCTAACTCCCATTTTTTTTAATTTAGAACATACTCCCCAGAACTTGTATAACTTGCCATTATAAAACTAATTGGACACATTATAAATGCTTAAAGATATAAAAGGAGGAAAATCAGAAGAAAATTCATGTCTGTAGGAATTATTTGAGTGAACTGTATTCAGGTGGGAATGGTCTCCTTACTAAAATGGCAGAATCTTCAGGATTTTCATTATTTAAAATGAGAATAAACGTGCCACTGGTAAGTAGAAGAAACATGGTGTTGATGGGGAGGCTGATGTAGTATGTCATCTCTTCCTCTAATTGATGTCACTCCATGAAACCAGCTATCTTTTCTGTTTTGAGTACATGATTTTGGAGCAATTAGGGATTATCAGAGAAGCCTGTGGGAACATGACCTGGCATGGGGCTGCTGTTTGCTTGCCAACAACTTCTGAATTATGAGTTTTTACTCATTTGATCCAGGATGATAAATCCCTGCCTGGGACCTTCTGAAGTAAATATTTTTCTCAGAAGTAAATAGAATTATCAATATAGAACTACATGAGGAAACAGCTTTTTGTAAAACAGTGATACAGCCTACTAGACAATCTATAGCACAAATGCTTTAAAAGGGAATATCCATTATCCTGTCTGTAAGATCCAAGGGAGAGGAAATGTGGAGCTCCAATGTTTTTCAGAAACATTTCTTCATACCTTGGGAAGGTTTTACAGTACTGCAGGTTGACTGCCAAGCACTAAACTGTTCTTTGCTCAGAAGTTGGCATTACACGGCACTGGAAGCTGTGTCCCTTCTGCAGGGACAGTGCTTCACCCCATGGAAAGGGGGTGGAAATGGATCACTGAGGTCTGGTTCACTCCTTATTTCTCTGTGAGACAAAGGAGCAGAACGGCTTCTGGATTGCATGTTCTGACTCCAGAAAAGAGAGCATAGAATCATAAAATCATTAAGGTTGGAAAAGACCTCTAGGATCATCAAGTCCAACCGTCAACCCACCACTACCATGCCTTCTAAACCATGCCCTCAAGTGCCACATCTACATGTCTTTTAAATACCTCCAAGGATGGTGATTCTACCACCTCTCTGGGCAGCCTGTTCCAATGCCTGACCACTCTTTCAGTAAAGAAATTTTTCCTAATATCCAATCTAAACCTCCCCTGGCACAACTTGAGGCCATTTCCTCTTGTTCTATTGCTAGTGACCTGGGAGAAGAGACCAACACCCACCTGATACAACTTCCTTTCAGGTAGTTGTAGAGAGCTATAAGGTCCCCCCTCAGCCTCCTCTTCTCCAGGCTAAACAACCCCAGCTCCCTCAACCTCTCCTCATCAGACTTGCTCTCCAGACCCTTCACCAACTTTGTTGCCCTTCTCTGGAGATGCTCCAGCAACTCAATGTCCTTCTTGTCCTGAGGGGCCCAAAACTGAACACAATATTCACAATATTCAAGGTGTGGCCTCACCAGTGCTGAGTACAGGGGCACAATTACTTCCCTACTCCTGCTGGCCACACTAGTCCTCATACAAGCCAGGATGCTGTTGGCCTTCTTGACAGCCTGGGCACACTGCTGGCTCATGCTCAGTCAGCTATCAACCAACACCCCCAGGTCCTTCTCAGCCGGGCAAATTTCCAGCCACTCTTCCCCAAGCCTGTAGCATTGCATGGTTTTTTTGTGACCAAAGTGCAGGACCCGGCACTTGGTCTTGTTAAACCTCATACAATTGGCCTCAGCCCATCAATCCAGCCTGTCCAGGTCCCTCTGCAAAGCCTTCCTACCCTCAAGCAGATCAACATTCCCACCCAACTTGGTGTCATTTGCAAACTTACTGATCCCCTCATCCAGTTCATTGATAAAGATATTAAACAAGACTGGCCACAACACTGAGCCCTGGGGAACTCTGCTCATGACTGGCCGCCAACTGGATTTAGCTCCATTCACCACAACTCTCTGGGCTCGGCCATCCAGCCAGTTTTTTACCCAGCGAAGAGTACACCTGTCCAAGCCATGAGCTGCCAGCTTCTGTAGAAGGATACTGCGTAAGACAGTATCAAGGGCTGTACTAAAGTCCAGGTAGATAACATCCACAGCCTTTCCCTCATCCACTAAGCAGGTCACCCTGTCATAGAAGGAGATCAGGTTGGTCAGGCAGGACCTGCCTTTCATGAAGCCATGATGGCTGGGCCTGATCCCCTGGTTGTCCTGCACATGCCTGGTGAGCTTACTCAAGATGAGCCACTCCATAACCTTCCCTGGTATCAAGGTCAGGCTGACAGGCCTGTAGTTCCCCAGATCCTCCTTCTGGCCCTTCTTGTAGATGGGCCTCTCTCCACAACCTCATCACTGACCCCCTGCACAACCAATAGCAGGTAGTAATCAGAGGGCTGTACCAGACCAGGGAGTTTCCTAGTAACTCTGACCCGAGCCCCAGGGAGGCAGCAGACTTCCCTGTGGGATGGGTCTGATCAGCATATTGGGCCCTCTGCCCCCCTCAGAAGGGAATCGCCTACAACAATTACCCTCCTTTTCTTCTTAACAGAGGTGGTCATAATGCATGGAGCTGGCTGACTCTCCCCAGGCAACTCCCCAATGGACCTTCGCCTACATCCTCATTAGCATGACCCTCAAGTTCCAGAGCCCCGTATCATTTAAACACAGGACAGAAAAATTATCATGCAAACAGGGAAAGTCATCACCTCTGGAGATACATATTCTTTTCTAACTGCTTTGATTGAGGAAGTTATCCTATAGCCAGTTTGTCCGGCAAATCAAATAAATTTTCAAAGAATATATTCATATATTTAGATACAAAGATCAATAAGAATGTAAGGAAACACATAATTGGCAGGCATTATATACAAAGTTGGCTGATGTATTTCACTTAAAATACCTTCCCTAAGAAATAAGATTTTAGGGGGGTGAGAAAAAAGGGTTTTAGAAGTTTTTCATGTTATTAAGACTTTTCACTTTTCATTTTTTCTACATTTTCTTCAACACATTTTATGTATTTTTAAAATTCTTTATTTATTAAAAGTCTTATCTTTTAACTAAAATGCATGGGTTTTCTTTAAGCAAAAAGTAAAAATGTGGAATCTATACTCATAAAATAGAAAGTGGAAAGAAAAATGGGAAATGGATAAATCTTGAACTCCATGAAATGGAAAGAGCTTTAAAATGTCAGAACACCAGATGCATTTTGATGGGTAAATGTAGTTAACTAGATCAGTAGTGGAAAGTTCATTGTATAAACTTTCAAAAAGATAAGCAAATAAAAAACTGTCAACCTATTTTTCTCTTAATTTCCCTTTTTTTTAAGCCAAACTTACTTTTTTTTTTAATCTTGACTTAGTCCTTTTGAATGCATGGCGATGAGCAAGCTGTAATCAGTTTGCATTTCAGATGTAGGTTCACTGTGACTCTGATAATAAATTATTTAAATGAAAATTGCTTCCTTTTCCAAGAGACCTTAGGAACCGGGTGAATACAAGCCTACACAGGACCATTTGGAAGTTTCTATTTATTCTCATCACAGCAAAGGTGTTAAAAACCACTGAATATTAATAGTCCAAAATGTTGATTCTCTGTCCTTGTATACCTATTATATTAATAGTTCACTAAGCAGTATTAAGGATGGTCTTTCCTTTCTAGATCCCACTAAAAGACATCAGAATCAACTCCTAAGGGCAATACACATTCACTTTCAGACAAGAAGTATTTCACTTGAAAGATAGTGTATTAATTTTCCAGGGAATTACCAAGATTTTAAAAAAAAAAAAAATCAAATGATCTCTAGGATTTATGTAGCCCTCTTAACTGGGATATGTTGGGGAAACTGAATGCTTCTGGTTTTTTAATACATGCATTTTACTAATAGGAGACAGCGTCTCACAGAAACATAACTGGCTTTTGGCTTGACTGGCTGTGGACAGCCAAATGCAGGTCTGTCAAATCCAGAGCCAACATCTTAAGAGGCCCGGACACAGCTGCAATATGCATGGGAGAGTGCACAACAGCACAGCCACTCCCCCTGCATTATACATTGCATACGCTCCATCAGAAAAGCTTAGGCATGCTGGCTACATCTTCTGCACCCCTTACATGCCATCTTTCTTCTTCTAAAGGCAGTGGTTGTACTAAGCAGTCTCCCCCTTAAAGGCAGAAGAGCACTTGACACAGAGGTGACTGGCAGACTACACAGCGAGTACGCATTGGAGATGAGTTATCAATAAAGGAACGAACACAGGCTGTTTCTTGAACCCATCAGGTTTCTCTTTCAGTATTAATGGGAGCATGACTGAGGTCTGTGCCTACAAACATTTCTGTTTTCTGCTCTGCTGTGCCATTAAAGGTTTCCCAAAAAAACTTTAGAAGGGTAAGGGCCTGGTATAGATGACTTTCATTATTTCTCCTTCATTTTTAAAACAAAACAAAAAAAGAAGAGCAAACTGCATATGAGGCACTAGAGTAGCTATGGCTGCAGAAGCTCAGCTCAGATGCTCCTGCGCTCCGAGGGCGGGTGCAGTTTGAGTTAGAGCAGCCCCAAGGCAATGAGAACATAAACTTCTGCCTCGAGAATAATCTATCTCTTCGGGAAGATCATTGTTATCATAAGTGTATGACATGTCCATACATCTTTATCACTGAATAAATGTGTTTCCTAATGAGTTTTGACTATATTGCATAAATTTGCATGAATTCTGGCAATTCTTAGGGCTTTGTGTTCGCTGTATCATCACACACCTCATGACAGATATAGGATTCTGTGTAAAATACACACTATCCGAAGTAGTACCTTATGAAGAAAGAGGCAAGAAAAAAAAAAATCACTGGCTTGTCTGGATTAGAAACCAAATATCTTGAGTTTTATATCTATGCACATGTTTTTATTTTTGTCTTCGTGACTACAAATAGTTCATTCCATTTTAGTGATAACCAAGACCATTGAAAGATTATTCATTATCTGTCAGGGCTAGCCAAATAAAAAAGTCCAATAATATAACCAGTAATTATAACCCCCATCAATCACTGAGTAAATTATTCATAATTTTGCCCTGTTCCATAAATTCATTGTATGTAATAGTCATTAAACAAAAGAGAATCAAGATCTTATTCTAACAATCTCAGATAAATTATCCACAAATATTTGTTTAATTAACCAACTCTACTACCTGTCATGTCTCCAAACAGAGGTTAAGTATTCCCCTGCCTCCTTTCCTAAGCAAATTAATATCTAGTTGCACAATTTCTTCTATGTGCCACAGCTACATGATTTTAATCTCACTTTCTTACCTGAGGTCAGGCAGTTATTCAGAGCAGGTGGCCTGCAGTCACATTTCTTTATTCCTATCTGAATAAACATTCTCTAACCATGAAAAAAAATTATTTTGGTTCTTTCCTTAGTTCTTTGCTAGCTTCATTCCCATTAAAAATACTGCTTGTAAGCACACATCGCAAGGCAAAAAACCCAGAAACCTGACCTGTTTAACCACTTTCTGTCTGATGGGCTGTTCACTTTCTCTGTTCAAAGGTGTTTAATGGGTGTTTTCCAACCAGCACTGTTATCTTATATGCAGATCTTTAAAGAGTATGTCCTAAAATCTGTTTTCAAGCCTAAGACAATCAAGGCTAGGTCGAGTTAACCTAGGGTGTTCTGTGCTGTATTTTCAACTCTTAACCTAGGCAGCACCTCTTTGCTCTATTGGTGTGATAAAGGCAGAAATACTTCATCCTTTCCCATAAATGCACGGACATTTTTATTCCTTCTAAAAGAATGTAAACCCCTCTTTTCTGAGGAATTGGGGGAAGAACCAAGTGTTTCTAGTTCTAACGCTTACCCCAAGCAGCTGCAGCAGCTCGGTGGGGTCAGGGGAACAGAAGGACAGGTGATGAGGCTTTTCCTGTTCTTGAAACACAGCAGAAAGTATCCTCCGCTTGCTTGGTAATAGCAGGGCTCACCAGTATCTTACTCACATTTCTTAAGTAACATGGTTGGTTTAAGTATACATAACCTGGCGTTCCTGCTAAAAGAGAACGTTGTCCTCCACCATCTTTTTTTCTAGGTTGATTTCAACCTGGACTGTGAGTGCATGAACGCTTGTGCTGGCATACGGGAGTAGGCGGCACAGGAGCAAAACAAGGAGACAGAAATGGTAAAGGCTGGGTTTTTAGAAGCAAATATAATTGGTGACAGGTTCTGAAGCCATGATGTCAGCACGCCAAAGCAGTGGTGCCCTGGAGTCATCTCTCTTAGAGGGGCTACGTAAAACTGTCATCAAACTCAATAATTAAGCTTTACTTTGCTATCATGAGAAAGAAATATTTATTCTGATTTAATGAAGAATGAGACACTTAAGACCTTAGGTAGTTTCCAAATCTGATGATTCTGCAAAAAAATAAAATTGCTTTGCCTTAATCCAAAGCTGGGTATTAGAAAGACACTCTAGTAATGATCTGACTGGAATCACTTATGTTTCAGTGCTGATACAGTCATAGATTTCTACCTTCTGATGTTTCATACGGGGGGTGTATGCTTATGTATCTGAGGCCACTGACTTTTTTCAGTTTCTTTGTGAGAGTCAACACTATGTCAGCTTTCATGTGGCCACATTTCCAAAGCTTTATTTTTCAATAAAGATTTGGGCCAGGTATGTGAAAAACAGAAACTGGCACAGCCCTATTGAAATTAGTGCATCTGTGATCTTTTATTCCAGAGAAGGATGCACTTTATAAAATTATTCTTTAAATATCTTGTGAAGCTTAGGAGTTTAAAGTAGTAAGAAATGGATTTTCTGTCAAATTTGAAGGCCATAGAAGCACAAAAAGCATGAATAATGCTTATAATCCCTTTAAATCCCTGATCAGTCACAGTTTTCAATTGATTGTTACGGTCTTGGACATTTCAGCGGTATATGACAACACTAAATAATACTGAATTGCTTAGACCTTAAGCCAGACTGATAGAAAAAGTCACTTAATTTATTTACCTTCCCATGTGCATGATGTTCCTTCCAGCAATTTTTATTCTTTTTTTCCCCCACATTCTTTTCATGTACCCAGGGAATTCCCATTTTTGTCTATTTTTATCCAGTGTTTCTACACTTCCTTTGTGTGAAATCCTCTAACTGCACGGTTTGGCATTCACTTATTCAATTGCCACACATTCATTTAATGATCAAAACTGAAGTCTGTTTATTTTCCCTATATTTTTAATCTAATGTTAGCTATTATTTAACTCTACAGGTCAGATAGAACTTACCTGTTTAATGTTGTGACACTATGACAAAATTCAGATGATAACTAGGGAATATGCATTTATAAAGAGCGTGTTATTCATATTCCACTTTGCCACTTAATGTATTTTCATGGTACTTGGCATGATTTAGCTGAAACTCTTTGTCAATTCTAGTGTTCTGATTAAAATTTGAGTATTTGATCCATTTCTTTAAGAATGTTCATAGAATAAAATGTGATCAATGCCACAAAATAGCATTTTCATAGGCCCAAATGTTTGTACTCTACATAGTAATGTATAAAAATATCTTACATATAATTTTCACGTTCTTACCAATTTTAATACCAAATGATTTATCTATTCAGAAATGGAAAAAAAAAGAAAAGAAGAAATAATTTTCCAATTTGCTTTATGCTGATATGAACCAAGAACCAAGGTAATACTGACTTAAAAAAAAAAAAAAAGAGAAGAAATCTAGGTCATACATAAATACATGGCGACAAGTACCTGAAAGTTTTAATTTATGCTCATCCAAATAAGTGGCAGAAATAACCTGGCTAGCCCTACCAGCTTGGGTTTTTTTCCTTGACAACTTAAATAATGAGAATATTCAATGAAATCTAAAATATTCACACTTTCCACAGCAGTACTCTTCTTGTTGTTGCCATTTGTTTAGTGAGTCTATTCACAAGCAAGATGAATATAAAAACTAAACTCTTCACATTCGCTTCTTATTCATGCCTGTTTATTTCTAATGCCTTTGGTTGGTGACCGACTGAATTGGCAATAGCCCTGCTTTTAAGTTCAGATCCTATACACTTTATTCCAAAATGTTAAATTATCACCACTTGGTTTCTTTTTAGGTTCCTGGGTACATGCCATTTAAGAATGTAAACACCCAGCAGACACGATGTAAACATGCAAGGATTTTCGTCAACATGGTCTTCGGGGTTCCCTTCACATTAGCAAGGACAGCACAGAAATCTGGCAGCTCCAAAGTGCAGTCACGTTTTAGAGCTTTTTCAATCTGTGACACACACGCAGGAAAACTATGTTTCTCTTTAAATAAACATTTTCTATTAGACCTTTCTTACCCAGACTTGCATAGCACATTTATTTCCCTGGGTCATTTTCCATTTTACAGTAAATAGATTATAGCAACAGCATAGCAATCTGATAGCAGCTTTTCCCTCCATCAATAGTATTTCTATTTAAAGATGATGATTCAAAATCAGTGTCGAAGGTACATGTTCTCTCTTCTCAGGGGAGTCAGTATACCTGGACATAATTCAGCACCTCTGTTAGTTTAATAAGGCTAAGCTTAAAATTCAAGGAAATCCTGGCACTAGGTCTTTTAAATTAAATCTTTACTGCTCTGCAGGTGTGACTCCAAAGCTCTACTGTCTGAACTTATTACTTGCCTACAGGAATGCTGTTGGTACCAGCACTGGGAGTCTAACTGGTACCCATGGAGAGAGTCATTCCCACTGTATCTTGAGAAGACATTGTTGAGCTCAAGCCACCATTCCAAGACAAAAATCTAATGAAAGGGCTCACATAAAGCTGCTGCCTCCATTCAGCTTGTTTGAGCACTAGATATCCCTAGAAGGCAAAGCTGGTGTTCTTGCGATCACAGTTCTTTTGCCTCCCTTTTCTTTCACATTTTCCTATTCTCCCACTTTGCCCTTGAGTTCTCTGTTAGAAAAAAAAAAGCTCAGTTTAGCTGGTTAACAGGTACAGGACCATGTCTGTACCTGCACTGGTTAACAGTATGACAGGAAATTTGTCAAACATGAGTTAGTACCAAACCCCCCAGAAAGTGAAGAAAACTTGCTTTTCTTCTAGGAAGGTAGGTTTTCATCCAAAGAAATGAAAGCATGAGTATATGAATCTCAAAATGCAACAATCCACCTGGCTTATGTTATTGTTACTATCGCCATTGTTTAAAATTCTGTTTGCTGCCACTTCTCAGCATCAGAAATGTGCTATAGTTATTATAGTTATTATAGTTATTGTGAAATGGAGATTTACCATAAAAAACATACAAAGTGCAATTAGTGTCATAAAATACACTGGAGTGCAATTTAATTTATCTGATAAAACTTCATATTCTGTTTCCTGACATTCTTGTCTGAATGATTTAAAAGATGTAGCCTTGACATTACTTTAAGAGATTAGAGATCCTATTTTACTCTTGTAAGAGATGGTATTCAAGCTCTAGACCTGCAAAGATTTATGCACATATTGCACTTCAAGTTATGATTTAAGTCCAGGTTATTTAAAGTTAAATCTGGGAGGTTGTAGGACTCGGTGGGAACTCGTAGTGCAATTTGCATGAAATATCTGGGAGTGGCACTTAAGTAAAAATGAACAGTTTATTTTAATATGAAAAACTGGAAAAAAAAAACAACAAAGGGATGAATTGATTCAGCTGATAGGCCTTCATGGCCAGTGGAGGCCCCTATAGATCAATTATGAACTAGAGTAGTAAAACAGGGCAGAATACTTATGTTGCTTCCAATCTTTCTGTTTTGCAAATAATGAGAAATCACCGGTGTATGAAAAGATGTATGTTGAGGAGAAAACTGTAACTGAATTTGGCCAGTTACACTATAGTATAGTACATGCAAGTATTTTGTATTTGTATAGATACATAATTATAGTGTGCAGTATACACAGTAGATACATGAAGAATGCACACACATGTATTTATAAACTGGAGTCATAAGCTGTCCTTGAGATGGATTCATTATTTTGTCAGTAGGACACATTACGTTCTTTTGACAGGCAAAGGTTTAAATGGGGGATAGACATCTGTACTGTGGCCAGGTGTACATGCTTAGCATATGACTGTGTGCAAAAGGTGAGGGGAAAACATACAAAGCTGGCCAAGCTCAAGTGAACAGCCTGGCTGAGCCATGATCCGTGACCTTCAGTGGCTGCCATGGGCTTTCATGGATGATTTCTGGTGAACACAGCCCAGAGTAATTACATTCTTGTAGATTACTTGTTCCCGCGATCATAATTGTAGCTACTCTGTCAGTCAGGGATGAATTACTGTGTAACTTGAAGGTTTTCTGCTTTCATAATACAGTTAGCTTGGAAGAAAATACAAATATTATAGTGACATTGTGATCACGGGGACATTGTATAGCCATGCAATTATATGACCAAAAGTAGGCAGAATTTACACAGGAACTCCTGTCCATGAGGCAGATATCTGTATCTAATTCTAAGTTCATGTTTGGACTACCTAGGTAAAGGACTGTGGCTGTTCTTAATAACCTGCCTGTTTGTTTGAAGTAAGTTCAAAGACTATCACAATAACAGCAAGTTGAATAAGTAGTTAATCTATAATTAAAAAAAAAAAAGGCCCCCCCCCAAAAAAAACAACAAAAGAAAACAGAACTTTCAGGTTTTATTGGGCATTTTTGTCAGCCTCTCACTGCCGCCTCAGGTGGGTTCTTTCACTTTTTCCTCCATATTTTTGTAAAGATAGAAATAGAATACCCTTGGAACAGAGAATGATTTTATTACATTTGCTCAGCACTTAACAAACAGCTATCTAAACACTGCTACCGAGATCCTTGGTAAAACTGTCTGGTGCTTTACTGTTAGAAGGCAACATTTTTAGAAACTGGACTAGGTGTCAGAAATCTTACTTTGTGTAAACCCAGATGCCTAATTTCTGCTGTAGTCTACAAGAAAACAATTTTGGTATCTTTTTGTTAACTTGGGTGCGTATAGACCCAATTTAATCTCTAATCCCATGGCACCTTTTAATTTCACCAGAGGATCAGGCAACAATTGTTCCCCTCTATGACCCTAATTCTGTACTATATGGCAGTACTGATGTCAGCGGAGTTACTCTTAATTCACAGGGCTCTCTAGACAGAAAAAGTATAATCAGCTCCCTTAAAAATTACTAGAGGTGATAGAGTTATGTGAGCTTGAAAGTTGCTGATTTGCTGTATTGAAATGTTTTAGTAGCAGTAGGCTGCAGGGAAGTCTATTGTCATGTGCTGCTTATGTTTTAGGCATTATTCTGCCTAAAGCACACGTTTGTTGAGGATTTTGTTAGTAGGGAAGTAAAAGTTACACTAATATATATAAAAAAGCAGAAGAGTGTTTAAAAAAAAAAGAATGAGAAAAAGATGGTATCAAGAAAATCATGTAAATACCTCCCAACTAAAAATAAACACAATCTGCAAAAGGCCACACGAACACAAGCTAGACGAAAAGTGAAATGGTGCTTGTTAGAATCTGACTGACACGTCAAACCGCAGGAAGAGGGGGAGAAGAGGGATTTCTACCCATGGGAAGTTAAGAGTTCTGGAGAGATTTAAAATAGGTTAAGATCCCCTGAAAAAAAGCACGTCTTTCCTCTTCTTTTATTAAACTCCAGTCCTGTAACTTTTTGTTTTAGTGAATCAATCTCACAATAATTTATGACAAAAAATTGGTAATTAAAGACTGAATCTTTTGATATCTTTCAAAAATATCCTACCATTGAAGAATATCCTAAAACTACATATGTGAACCTCAGCTAGTCCATGAAATGTGATTTACATAGGAAACCTAGAAACTATGGAGAGACATTATATAGCACAGAGAGTAAAAAGGAAGGTAAAACAAATTATTTAGCTAGTAGGTGTTAAGGATAGGAGACATTAAAATTGTCTTTTAATCACTACACACAGAAGTGATTGCCAATTTGTTACTTATCCAGAGATTTAAAAGGTTTAAAACTAAATAAGAATTATTTAAGAATAATTATGGACAAAATTTATTAAATATAATGGTATAAATATTTTAATTCGACATACTTCTAGGCAAAAATGATTCTTATTTTCTCTCCTCATCTAACTTCTTTTCCTTTCATGTTCTCTGAGAAGGTATTTTGGCTTGCTCTAGATGTGCTGTTTTGCAGTGATGGTCATATAGTGCTATAACGCTACTATCCTTCCTGAGGTATTCTCGCATAGGCAAAGCAGATGGTATTATAGCCAGGGCTCCACTGTCAGATTATCATATCCCATTATTTGTCTCAAGTGTGAACTATTTCAGAAGGATTTCAATCATGTGTATGTGCTTAGATTAATGAATTGATTAAGTTTCCCAAGACCCACAGCTGTCCACTTTTTGTGGGGTAAAAACACACATGTAATTTTTTTGGCTAAGCAAGTATGTTCTACTAACTGGTATTAATTGGCTTGTCTGAAATTCACCCAAGAAACTGTGTGCATTCAAGCAGCAGCAGCTGTAAGCCTATCAATATTAATATAACACCGCATATTGATAATTCCTGTCTTCCTTTTTCTTTTCCTTTTTCACTTTCAGTGGTTCTTTCTGGCAGTAAAAGAAATAGCAGACCAACAGGAGAGACCGTAACATACAAAACACAGTCCTGAGGTTAATCAGGTCTAAAGCAAGTGACACAAATGAGACATTCATCCCAGAAGGTGCTGGATGACAACAGCTGGATCTTAAGTTAACTCATGAGAGCTGATATGAATAAAGTGTTCCCTTATGACTATTTAGTCTTTTAAACATGACTATTCCAATTCAAATTATTAATGAGGTGCACACTTTGTCTATCACTTGTCCACACGCCTGTCTCCTTTGAGCATTGGCTGGTGTACCTACCTTTGCTGCCTGTCATAGAACTAAGTTAGTTTATTGTCCTTTGTCAGGATTCATCAAGACCAGCATTGTGATTTTTTCACTCTAAAATGGGGGAAGGCCAATTAAAACTAGAGAAGGCAGACAGTGCTCAATTGTTCCAGGTAATAAGATCTGTCTAACACTTACCATCTGCATGGTGATTCTACTACTTCCTATCAAATTACATTTCATATAATAAAACTGAAACAAAATTAAATCAAACTCCTTGTGTCTTTATCACTATAGCGGTTATCCATATTACCCTGCTCACATGACTACTGGAAAGGAAAACATGTCAGTGCTGAGGATAGAGAGACACAATAAAAAGGAAGAGGGAAATGTGGTAACCAAGCAATGACGCCACAGACTTTCACCTGTGAGAAGGATCAGCAAAGTTCCTGTGTTGTGCTAGCACAAGGGAGCTGTGGAAGAAATAAGAGTCTTATCCCTAAATGTAAGGAAAGAATTACAGAGCTGGAAATACTTTATGGCAGATTAATTAATAACACTGTAAAACATCTAACTCCCATTAGTGAAAAGTAGTGCTGATACAGAGGAGCTCTGAGAGCCAGGAAAAAGGAGGCTTCTGTCAAGATGGTTACGAAAGTAGCACAAAGGGTACAAGCAAAGGCTGTGGTTTTGTATTTAATGTTTACTCTGAAAAGGTTTCAGATATCACAGACAAGTATCCCGGTAGCGTACATGTGTATGACAGCCTTTTAAAGTGTCAGTCAATAATGTATCATTATAGAACATCTCAAGCTTCAGGAATTATATTCATAGCATTGGTAAGTTCATTTAATACAGAAATGGATCCACGTGCTTCAGGGAGCCATATGAGGCCAGCGCATAGATACTGCAGGCAGAAAGCACAGGTAGCAGAATTTATACCTCACCTGCACATTCTGCATAATCAGAAAACAAGTCTCATTATGTCTGAAACTATCATACATACCAGCATACAAGCACATGATAATACAGTCGTGAGCAACCTCAGGAGGCACCTAGTGCAACTTCCTGCCCAAAGCAGTGTCAGGGACGAGGTGTGAGACCAGGCTGTTTAGGGCTTGATCCAGTTTGGTCTTGAGAACTTCCAAAGAAGGGGACTGCACAGCTTCTGTGGGCAATCATCATGTCTCTGTGGGATTAGCAGAGAAAGGACTATTGCAGCACTAAATGGGATTATATTTTTGTCCTAAACTGAAGATGTATTTGGAATTGCCTAGCCTCAAAGGATGCGTATACCTAAACTGGGACCTTTGACATGGTCTAAAAATTGATATTCACTTTCAACTGAATCACAGCAGTTTTGAGTTTTCAGAATCGAGTGCAATGAAATCACTATTTGAGATGATTGCAATTTCTCCCTCAGCACTGCCCTCTGATTTTGAATGTCCACTTCCCAAAACATCAGTATTTCCCAGAAAGTTAAAAAAAAAAAAGTAAGTTTTACTAAGAAAAAATCAAAACACCACTGGGAAATATTTCCTATCAATAGTCAATGTAACTTCATAGTTTTGTTTTCTTCATGATAAATCGGGACTGAGGGAAAAAGCAAGCTGTATGTTTTCAGCAGTAGAATTTTGCATCTCAGTCTGCCCCTGGGTCTGCCAGGATGTGGATGTTCTGGAAGTCTGCAGGCTGGTTTGGATAGGCAGTCATTAGAGTTGCACTTTATTGTCCTAACTTGACACAAGAACCAAGAACATGGTGGATTTTTAAATCCCAGATGTGCTTTCACTCCAGCTATTGACCCAGCACATAAGGGAAATGGGTAAATGAATATTTATCTAGCTCAAATGACATAAAAATTAATTAGTGTATGTTTGCATTGATCTTTTTTTCCAAGAGTTGTGAAACTAGGCTTTCAAAAACACTTACGAATAGCCTCATTACCAAGATAAAGCATAGTTTCTGAGCGACTGCTTTGGGTCCCACAGAATGCACAGAAGACCTTCTCTTTCAAAAAGCATACCAGAATATTTTGGCTATTGTACTGTGAAAATAAGTAGTATATAAATAGTAAAAATTATCATAATCATCAACAGAATTAATATCTCTAATGTGATATAATATGCACCTGTCGTAACAAAGAATGATAAATAGAAAAGATGCAAAATAAATGAATGTGTAAAGATGAGGAAATCTTGGTATTTCTGAATATATTTTGGGGTATAGTAGTGTTTTCATTACTCTTTACAGGGAGAAAAGTTGACTTTCATCCAAAATTATTATTCATCCTGCCAAACAACTTGCACTGGATGGTAGACAAGTGCTGGAAAACTAGAAGGGGGGAGACTGACAACCTATATCTTAGTTATATTGCAATGAAATAGACATAATGGCAGAGATAGCAAAATGCAGGAGAGATTATTTAAATAAATTTCATTTTAGGCAGCAAAAGACCCTTTCACAGAACAACATATGTCATTTGAGTATCTCTTTCTGTCATCATAGATTATGAGCAAAACTCTCACTTGCCAAGTACCTGCAGTTCATATTGGCTTCAGCAGGGTTATTGAATATAGTCCTTAGCACTGATGAAAAATCTAGCCATTCATTTGCAGCTGCATCAATATAATTCTGGAGATGCTAGCTTCAGACAGGCACCTGGATTTGAAAACGTGGCCTATATTACATGTATTTTATCTGCAGAGACAGCAGATCAGCTCATACACTACCTTTGTGGCAGAAAATGCTGTTTCAGGATATGTGTATCTCTTCAAATGAATTAGACAAACGCCAATTTTTGTAATATAATTGGGCATGATCTCATGCTACGATATTATGAAAGAGAACTGGGAATATTGAAAGAGAAATATGTGACCTGGATATTTGCAGATTATTGTTGACAGCAATGTGAACAACGGCACTGATAAGTACAGTGTCAGGAATAATTATTGTATATGATTCTGGACTCTACACAGTTACAGAGAAATATTATTACTGTGAGTATAATACTGAAAAATTAGATGTGGAAAAATACAGTTGTAAGGAGAAAATATACATGCCAGGTGCAGAAAGCTTCGCCTACAGAACTGAGTGTTAGAATGTGCTAATAATAAAATTGTTAATGACTAAGTAAGTGCAGTGTAGAAACTGCAGTTACCTTATTTAGAAAAAGTGACTGTGTAAAGTATGTTAACAGAATGCAGAAAGAGCAAAGAAGGTATAGAACACTAAAAATGAAAAAGCACACTGCTTGCCGGGGCTTTCTGATTAACATAGAAACAGTGTGCTACTACTAAGGTATTTAGGGGGGAAAAAACCCACCACCTTCATCAAGCCAGTCTGGAGCCATTGGCACTAAAGGCTCATACTATTTTAGTGGTTTTTTTCTTCTGAGTGAATCAGGAATTTATTTGCTATGCTGCATTCTGGGACACCATATCCAAATATATCAAGTTCACTGCTCTCTGACTGAGGTCTACAAGGTCTTTGGGAATGTATAACAATCATTCTTAGGAATAGCGGAAACGTAATTCTCAGGAAACACTTAAGCTGGACTAAACATCTGAAATTGTACTTAGAGTTGGTGGAAGTAAGTTTTTAATTTTTGCCCCTAAACTCTTTGAATCTATATTTATTTTGGGCTACCACAGTTTACTGCAAGTTGTAATTTCTGGCCAGTTTCAGCCTCTTCTCTTGAACCCTTTGACCCTGGATTATGAAACTGCCTCTCTTCTTCATAGCAGACAGTTAATTTCTGGCCCATTTATAATTCCCTCTACCTGTTCTCCCTCTCCCTCTGTCTCTGAGGCTGAAATACACAAATAACTAATTATAACCAGTAGATAAGAGTCAGGCAGGGAAGATAGAATGGTGAGATTGATGGAAAACATGGCACAATGGGTTCTGGGTGGAAGGGAATGAAATTTATCCAAAATGGTAACAGATTGGCCCAAGGAAGGGAAGCAAAACAAAACCCGTATTGAACTATTAAAATCAAAACTCTGCTAAGAATATTTTTACTGCCAGGACACTGGCGCCCAAAAGGAACCACTTTATATGCTTCAAAACTGCATTTCATTGATCTTAAAGTGAGTCTGTGGTGGGAAGAAATTTATGTATGATTACTGTGTGAAAACACATCCAATCTGATGTTGTCCATAGGAGATTAAAAGGTCTCACTGCCTCTTGGTCACTCTCAAGAAAAGCATCCAACATGAACCAAGCTCCTTCAGCGCAGCTGCTGTCCTTTTCACCCCTACAGCTGTTCAGCAATGCCTCACTGTCAGATGCCGCAGGGCAGAGGAAAGGAAAAGAGAAGCTCTGGCTACCTACTGCTTGCTAAGGTAGCAACATATGGAAACGCTATCAGAGCAGGAATTCAGCTGCCATGACCTGATCCAAGATAAAAAAAGGCTGAGGAGCAGAAATACCCTTCTTCATCTTGTGACCTCTCTGAAGTTAACCCCACTGTGTCTACAAAGCTGCTTTGGAACAGTGATTCCATTTAGTGAAAGAATCTGATATGTACATTTTTATTTATTATTGCTTAGAAATGCAACAGTTTGAAATCCTTTGTGAAAGGAAATTGTGCCTGCACAGAATGAGCTGGAGCTACCCACCCTTGCTCAGGCTAGCTCTCCTCATGGTTTTTGCTGGGGACACAGTCCCTGGAACCCTGCTGCAGTTGAACTAGGAGGAACTTCAGAAAAACCAGAAACCTTGCAACCTCAGGAAGCTCTACACCACTGCTCTACCTTTCATTGGCATCAGGATGAGAGCCAAGAATCACCATGAACCTGCTCAAATACAAGGTGCACTTTTTCATCATTATTGATAAAAACACATGTGGAATGTGCAGATGTAGAAGAAGAAATTCTAACTACACAGTTTACCCCAGGGAGCAGATAAGAAAAGGGATGAACTTCACCTGACAGATGGCAGTTCTGTCACTTAATGTTTGAATATACTGTGAGGAAGGCAGTGGGAACTTGGGTACAAAGAGAATTAGTTTTAGAAATATATGGATCTAGTTAAAAGAATAATTTACAGACAATAATTTACTTTTCCCATGCTCTAGCAATGAATGCACGCAGATAAGAATTTGCTCCTTTTTGCCAGCTCACTCTGTATTTGTTACACATACACTTCTGAAGAGACCAAACTTAAGATATGTGATCTAGTTGTAACAGTTCTTACACGAACTATTATTCTAAAATATCATCTCTGAATTTCTGTTATAATGGAAATTAGATTACATGAGAATGCTTTTATTTATCTTCAGTTACATTTCCCCCAGTACATAATTACTCACAAATATATGGAGCAGGGTGCTGCTTTTGTATACCATTAAAATTTCTCTATATATAGTATGAGGAAAAGAATAAAATAATAGAAGTATGTTTCATGTCTTGCCTAATTATAATCAATGTTCTTTCTGGAATGATGGCTGCCAGAACGACGGACGTAGCCAGCATGACGGGCATAGCACTCTAATCTAGCTGGAAAATCTTCAAGAGGCACAGCACATGCTGGGGTCATTTCTGTCACTCTTAATTGGGCAGAGGGGGCCAGCAAGGAGCAGTCTGAGGCACCCATTATTAGCCAAGAACCCAGGGAAACAAGATGAGCATCTAAATAATATAAACCCCCTAAGCGAGAGCCCACACAAAATTGTGGCTTAATACAAGGGACTGAAACCCTGTGGTGAGACAGAGAGATATTGAGAGTCTCTCAGAGGAAGAAATGGAAGTCTCATTGCTTGAATAATTTAAATCCTAAATGAATAATACAAACACAAATATACTGAAGGGAACGATCCACTGGCAGGGCATTGAGTAGATGGATATATTGGTGCTTTTTATAATTCTGTTTTCATGACCCGTATATACTACTTCCAAAATGATCCTAAATCATGAGGTCTGGAATCCCTAGGCATTCTAACATCGCACCTAATAACAGCAATGTATACGCTAGAAGAGCAAACGTATCTTTTTATGAACCTTTCCAGAAAAATTTAAGTTGCCTGCTGTCTTACTGTTTTGCCATGTGATGTTACCTTTACCAGCTTAGGAAATTTAGCTCACAGAAGTTCTGCTATTACAGATTTTACATTTGTAATTCATATTCTTGTCATCAAATTACAGTCCCCCAGAGAGAATTACATGTCAAATACACATTGAACAAGATTCAAAATAAGTATAACATAATATTTTATTTTTTGTGCTATTGAGGGATTAAACTAGCTGTAAAATTAACTAGAAATTTGTAATCACTTGTTAGAGCGTAATATGGTGTGGACACCTCTTTTGTCCTTTTGTGATACTAAAATCTTGATATCCTTTCTCCCACTGAGATAATCTGAAGTCCTGAATACGAATAAGATGCATATGCATACACAACAAAGAAGTAAACCTTAAGGCCAAAGACAATAATCACATCTGTGCAATCTCATTAACATCAGTGGTCCTGCCAGAAATAGGAGCCTTTTTTTTAGAGAGCAAAAACGACATGCAAAATAACAATAATCAGACCTAATTCAAGGTGAAATTTCTAACAGCGATAATGGAGTATTCCCATTTTGTTATGTAGGTGACTGTGTGCCTGTAGGATTAGGAAGGATTTACTAGTCCTGGGGCATCAGCACAGTGCAAGCAAAGACAAGTTACTGCTCGAAGGAGCCAGGTCTGGCAGCAGCAACTTCCACCACATGCACCCTATGCCTCTCTCGGTAGCATCAGCAGAGATTTGCTGTTTGGTTGCTCATGATGTTCGAACAGCTGATTTCTATCTTCTCCAGCAGAGGTAATTTGGCAGTCTGTTGTCCCAGGCAACTGCATACTTTGCCTGTGCCTAAAGCCCAGCCAGTCATAATCTAACTGATGATCATTATTATTGTGAAGGATTAAAACAAAATCAAGAGCTATAATTTGAAATTTTGGAAAGACATTAAACAGAAAAAAGACAAGGAAGCAAGAATGATAAAAAAGAAAAGGTGATTATTAAGAGACATAAATCTGTCAAGGAATCACAAAGGCCATCTTAGCATAAAATGGGATTCAAAATAAAGTTTCAATATTTCAATTGACAGGTCTGAAGACACTCCCAGCCTTATTTAAAACTGGAAGCATATATAGCATAGATGGATGAATAAATGGTAGGGCACACAGGATATACACAGTAAAAGCAACACAGATATCCCATGCTAGCTAGAACAATGGGGGGGGGGGAAAGAGAAGAAAAAAAAAAGAAAAAAAGAAAAACCCAAGAACTATTAAGGCTTAAGACCATATTGTTCCAGTACAAAAAGTATTTATTCAAATGGAAATGCGCTAGTAAACTCCTGTCTACAGGAGGGAAAACCATAGAATCATGACAATAATGAAATGGAAAACATAGGACTTTGAAAAGTAACAACATATGGTTAAAGATTAAGCTGGAAGTGGAAAGACATTTCTCTTAGGGAGAGACTCCTGGAGCATCAAAGAGTAAAAGGCATAGTCAAGTATGATAAGCATGCTGGACTAAAACTGACTGTCTCTTTTACATTTTTTTTTTCAGCAAAAATATGATGGGAAGTATGATTAGAGCCATTTCCCCAGAGCTATCTCTTCCTAACAATAACAGGTTTAACTGCTAAATGCCAAGATGTTGAAACAGATCAACAACACATCTGGAGGCACATATTCCCCTAAATTCTCTTCAGGAGCTTGAGAAGAAAGTGGTTAAAATGCCAGCGAAAGCCTTGAAATTGCTATTTCAAAATCAGCTGCTGTCCTTGAGGCCAGGAAATGCCAGATATAATTTTGCTGCATAGCGGCAGGGCTCGCTGGGGAGCCACCGCTGGGCTGTGGCGAGGGTGGTGCCACGAGGGGCAATGCCACACGGGGGCAGAGGACAAGGGGATCAGTAGTGCTGGGTGAATTTTAGCTCCGGAGACACCCTCCCTCGGTATTCTGGTCTCTTGCAGAGCTGGCAACTGTACAACTTTATAGATAAAACATATATCTCCATGGCATTCTCCATTTCTTTCATCACAGAGGCACATTTATGATTAATTCAAACTTTCCCACTTGCATGCATATTTTCCCAGTCAAATGCAAATTCTTTCACATTACTTTCTCTGTGTTAGTGGTAAATTGTCCAGTTTTAATATATTTTCCTCTCACATTTCCCTCACTATTGGCTTGCCACAGAAAATTACAAAGCATTATGCACAATGAGTATTAAGCACTCCAGGAGCAACAGATAATCTACAAGACTGCAGGGGTGTAAATCACTGAGATGAAAGATTTTCTGATGCCACCTATTGCTCATGTAGTTATTACATCCCATCATTCTTGTGAATTCATCTCCCACTAAAAAACACATCTCAGATCTTGCCTTTCAGCAGCAGTTATCTTGTTTTGACTGGAGTTATCTTGATCAGGTTCTAAACTAACCAAGGTGGGGGGAAAAAAATGGACTCTGCTTAAGGTATATTCACATAATCAATATCAAACTTCTAGCCACCATCAGAAGACAGAACAGAAGAGGACTTCCAGACTCATGGAGTTCTGGCCCCTGCTATTTCAGTTTTCAGGCAAGC
Organism: Phalacrocorax carbo; assembly: GCF_963921805.1. NCBI lineage: Eukaryota > Metazoa > Chordata > Aves > Suliformes > Phalacrocoracidae > Phalacrocorax > Phalacrocorax carbo. The sequence goes on along the minus strand of NC_087517.1, from coordinate 20,240,426 downwards.
ATAGCATGCCTCTCAAACCTAGCATGAAAAGGCAAGCTTCAGTGAGATCTGAATTCTCAAAATATTTTTTATGTTTTTAATATTTTTTTTTTCCAGCCAGGCACCTCAAGCACTGCGCGCTGGACTCCACCAGCCTGTAGTTGATTTAGTTTACACCTAACTGTTGGACACTAGAAACAAACACTGGTTGTTCAGTATAGGTCACAATTTTATTGTGATTTTTTTCCGTTGCTGTTATAGAAACATCAAAGTGCCACTTTTTAATGTAAAGATTATAACGAAGACACTGCTGGCCATTATGACTTGACTAGATGTTAGGTATTATATAAGGTGTTAAAATAAATATCCTCCTCTCACTTTACGTACGTGAGTTCCACCACTGTCTTTGGGAACTTGAGTGCATTTTCAGAGCAATATATGGGTGTTCTTGGTCAAGACAAAGAGCAGAAGGAGAAAAATTCAACCTGCAGCCTCATCCACTGTTCGAACAACACAAAAAGAGTAGAAATATTTTAAGAGTTTTATTCTCTAGTGTTGGTCAGAGTCACAAAAATGTTGTACTTCTCCAAATCTTATGATTACAAAGAATATATAGCTGTTATTCCTTTGATTCATACCTCAGCGTATAGGGATTAAAACAGTTGCTTCCGTAAATAAGCAACACTCACTTCCTAAGGTTGATTATGTACCTGATTACATACCACTTAATGTAGCTGTAGCTTTGCAATTAGTACACAGTCAATTACTATGCGGGCTTCTAAATACAATTTATGTACATATAAATGGTATTTTCAGACATCATTTACAGTTGTGTAAATCCAGAATGATTCCACTGAGATTAAATTAAATTAGCCCAGAAATGTCAACAGACTGTGTCCCTCCTCTGATGGCACACGGTAACAGTGAAACAAAGGCCACACCTGAGAAAAGCCCACGGGAATAAGGAAACACCTGTTTGTGTTGCGGAAGAACAGGTGGGAGGCGGTGGTTTGCCGGCTCAATATCCTGTGCTTGCTATTACAAAGAACGGCGAGCAGGTGCCTCTCTCTTTTTTTTTACCCTGTGAGTTTATTTAGAAGCCGCCGCTGCTTTGCACTACCCTGGAGATGCCTTTCCAGCATCGCATGGCTGCCCCCAGCTCCCTCCCCGGATCACCTCGCCGAGCTCCCCCGGTGCCCGCCGTGCCGGAGCTGAACGCACACCGTTCTCCCCGCCGGGTAGTGGGGGAAGCCTTAATTATAACCTGAAAATAATAGTCGCTTCCCTCGGGAGCTTCCCCAGTTACCCCGGCCGGGTGGGGGAAGCTGAGAGGGGCGGGGCGCGGCGGGGGGCGGGAGCAGCGTCGCCTCCGGCCGCGCCGGCGGGGCGACTCCAGCACCACGGCCAGCTCCGAGCGGGCGGCGGGCAGGGCCCGGCCCTGGGCCCCGGCTCCCGCGGCGGGGCGGCCGCCGTGCCCGCTCCGTGCCCGCTCCGTGCCCGCCCCGCCCCGCCCCGCGCCGCGGCTGCCCGCCGGCCCTCACCCCCCGCAGCCGCCGGCCCCGGCGCGCCCTCCGCGCCGCCCTCTCGGCCCCCGAGCGGGGCCCGGCACCTGCTCGGCACCCGGCGAGCAGCGCCCGGCGCCGGGGGGATCCCCCTGCCTCGGCAGGAGGGGTGCGTGGGGCGCGGGGAAGTCCCCGTCTGTGTCACGCTGCGGGAGGAGGGGGCGATCCCTTCCACCGGGGCGGGGAAGGACGCCGAGAGCTCCGGTGGTCTCTTCCCTCCCCGCCCCACCCCCGCTCAAAACCGACCCCCACTCGCGCCTCCCCCCCCCCCACCCTCAGACGGGGCGTGTACAAAGCTCCCTCCCTCCGTCCCTCCCTCCGTCCCCCGGCCCCGGCAGGGCTGGGGCTACCCGGCGGGCCGCGCTCAGGGGCCGCGGAAGGGCCGGCGGTGCCGGGAGGGCGGAGGAGCTGGGGCGGCCGGAGGTGGCGGGGCCCCCCCGCCGCCAGCGCCCTCGGTTCCCGCTGCCCCCCTGCAGCCGCAGCGGGGGGGGATGTGGCACGTCGCGGTGCTGCCGGGGTGTAGCTCATTCCTGATGCCGCTGTTTGTCGCTGAGTTTTGAAGAGATTTATTGGCTGGCGCTTGCTAAGCCACGCTTGAGTAATCCGAGCTGCTGCGCGCCGTGGTGAAGCCCGGAGGGGGGGAACGTCACTCCCTCTGGCAGCGGAGCAACACTAGTCTTCCAGCCCTCTAACCATCACTACAGCGTCGGAAACTGCCGGGTCACAGCCATTTGCTTTGGAAAATTGGCGATGTTTGGTGCTAGAGATCGATTACCCTTGTAATCTCCCCCCCCACACCTCCTCCTGCTTACCCCACCCCTACCCGCCCCAGACAATAGCGTCCGAGCTCCTCCAGGAAAAAAATAGAAAAGAAAGCAAGGAAAGAAAGAAAGAAAAAGAAAGAAAGAAAGAAACTGGGGGATGGATCTGACTCCGATAGGAAAAGCGTGTATCTAGAAGTGGTGCTAATGGGAAGAGATTTCCGAGCTCCAGAGGACGATGATTTGTCACAAAGGGTAGCTGGCTCGGTGCTTTGGGCTGGAGCCGTGTAGGAGATCCTTGGAGAAGTCATTGTGCACAGAAAACCGAAGACCTGTACAAACATGCCTGTTCGCAGAGGTCATGTGGCACCACAAAATACATTTTTGGGTACAATCATACGAAAATTTGAAGGGCAAAGTAAGTTCTCTCTTTCTATCTATTTTGCTACAGTAGTTTGATTCTGCTTGTGACTAAATGGACAGCAGCTCCAGACTATTTTAAGTTTGTAGCTTGTAAAGAAAACCCCAGAGGTAAGAAGGGGATTCCTGGCAGGAGTAACGTTGTTTTTGATCTAGAATACAGATTACCGACTTGAATTATTGGGTTATTCTTTTCCTTGTTTCAAGGAATAGTTTTTATCTTTGACTGTATCCATATTGTATAGCTACAGAAGTTATATCTCTTACCTTGTTCTGAACTGGTGAGATGGCTCTAAAAGCAGGGTGTACAATCTTGCTGCCTGTGCAATATCTAAAAAAAAAAGTCCGCTCGATTTATTATTATTGTTGTTATTGTTACTAATTATAATTGTCTTTTCAAAAGAAAGCAGAACAGCCAGACTTTGATTTAGAGGAAACAGATAAACTGCAGAGGAGTTATTAAAGGGAAAAATATGCTCTTACCTTGTTGTCATGACTGCATTTTAATATAGCTGTCAAATATTTCTGCTTTGTTTATGCAATCCTAAAATATCTATCAAACCAGAGCAAATGCATCCTCAGGGAGAGTCTGTGAGGTCTTTTCCAATGCAGCAGTTTACTACCTGTCGAGGAGGCTGAAGCTGAAGTGGTTTTCCTGGCCGGAACTCTGGTTTACTGTTAACAGTAAGAAGGAACACTTGATGCTTAAAATGAATTTTATTTAGAAACAGTAGGTTTGATATATGTACATTTATTTAAATATTTAGCATATTTATAGTGTCAGTCTGCCGCAAACCCTTACAGCTAACTACAACTTATATACTTCCCGCATTATCCATTTAATATTTATATTATCAGAGAAAATTGGAGATGGTGTTTATAGTCCTACTTTATCTAAATGCTAAGTCAGTGTTGCTACTTAAGTAAAGTTGTTAGGCAGTACAGTGTATATATTTCAAAGAGAATAAAGCGCTACCTACTAACTAGGCAAGTGACAGAGAAAATTCAGCATGCTTGAAAGACAGTAGGAAAAGCAAGAATGAAATCTATATTTTTCTCTGCAAAGATTTCACGGTGTTCAAAGACAGAATAGCTTTAACATTTTCAAGACATGTACTGCTAACTTGGTGCCACGTAAAAAGTCTTTTATAAAGCAAGGGACCTACTAGTGTGATTAAGTAAGCAGAAATTCATGTTATTAACAGTAAATGTATCAAAGCTGCACATTTATCATTACAACGGGAGTAGCGTGTTATAGTGGTAAACAGAAACAAATGAAATAACAGTTGAAAACTTTTGAACCTTTCTGTCAGGTGAGGGTTTGGGGGAGGATGACAGACTGAGGCACAGTAATTCAGCGGACTGTGCAAAATGTTTCCAACATCCCAGTCTTCGGTTTTTACATACCTTCATAATCCTTTTTTCTTCTACTAAGGAATATTTTCTTTTATAAATGTAACTTCTAAAACGATCAGGGAGGGAAAAAATTGTCATGTTCTTTTCTAGATAGTTGTGTTAAAATACTGACTATAAACTTGCTGTCATTCACCTCAATGAAAATCCCTACAGAGTAGACTGAGCTGATTGGACTTTATCCCAGGAAACCCCTCACTTGAGTAAAGCCCCCTTTCTAAGGCCCCACTTCCCCCTAAAAGAAGCTAACAACTTTTCAAGGACTTCCCTGGAGTGATGGCTGACAGGATGGCGCTCATCACCTGGGATTCAGTGAAGCTAAAAGGCAACGTTTTGAAGTAAAAAGGACTTTTGCAAAAGGCTTGCATAATCTGGTTTTATTTGCCTAAAAGACAACTATCTTCATCTTTAATGTGTTCTAAATTTATTGAAGTTTCTTTAAAAGCTATGGATCAAATTAGCTACATTGAATGACTGAAAATCTCTGCATTTCAGGCATCCCTGTGAAAAGAAGACTTTTTTAGCATCCATCCATGCAATCGACACTTTATGAAATGTTGAGAGAGTACTAAAAAATGCATCACTTTCTTTTATTGCAGATAAAAAATTCATCATTGCTAATGCTAGAGTGCAGAATTGTGCTATCATCTACTGCAATGATGGTTTCTGTGAGATGACCGGGTTCTCCAGGCCAGATGTCATGCAGAAACCTTGCACCTGCGACTTTCTTCATGGGCCAGAAACCAAAAGACATCATATTGCCCAAATTGCTCAAGCACTGCTGGGGTCAGAGGAGAGGAAAGTAGAAGTCACTTATTATCACAAAGATGGTAAAGTCTATTTTATTTTCAAGACTTTTTGTGTGTTTGGTTATCAGTTGGTTGGTAAAAGAAGCGTGTATGATCTGCTGGCCAGACCCTTTGCTGGAGCAGTGTTGTATATTCTCTGAAGTCCAGTGAAGTACACTCATGTGTACCAGTAAGGGAATCTGCCCTGAAGGTAGTGGGTGTATAGAGTGTATCGCTGTACGCTGACTCTGACAGCTGAATGAAGCTAGCACTGTGTTTGCGACTGTTGAAAAAAAGTTCTCCTCTCAGTTTGTTTAAAGCAGATCTAAAGCTCCTGAAGTAAACAGCCCTACAACAATGAATGGACACCACAAGCGTAGAGGGTACATCCTGTGAGTGTTAATTTTTATGAGCTGTTTCATCTCACAGGGCATAGGAATGGTGTATCAGTTTCAGGGGGCTTAACTCTGCCCGCCTCACGCAGTTGGAACCACACCTGGTTTTAAATGCAGTGTTTTACTTGAAAAAGTACAACAAGGTTAAAAGTAGCAAAAATTGGCCTGTCGTGAACTTATAAAGAAAGAGATGAGATACTGTGAAGTTGGAGTACCTAAAACTGAACCGCAGAGGTTGTCCTAGAATTACGTGGTCAGAGTAAAAATTTTGGGATGGCTAAACTACAGAGAGTTTCACTGTCATTCAGTGAAGACTCTATAGTTGACACTATTGCTGATATAAGGAGGAATGGCTAAATCTGCTATGCTCATGCTTTTTTCCTGTTAAGAGCATAAAATTAATAAATGATTGTATTTGCAGATTAAAAAATGCATACACATGAAACTAATTATGATACATAATGGTTATATGTAGGGGTTTTGCATTTTTTCTAACTACCCAGGGTTATTTACAGAAACATCCATCTTTCAAAGAAATCTCAGTAACGGGTAAGTGTGGTGTACCTTATTCTGTTTCTTGCTGTGTACACTCTTGGGAGAAGGAAAAGGAAATTCATATTCAAATGCTGAGCTTAAATTAGTTCTGGAGAGGTGCCAGTGTGTTTTTTGCATCAATTTTAGAATCACATGCAATGGATGCTCTCCCATTTTAAAGTCACAGAGTTTAAACCCTGTTCTCAATAATTCTTTTATTATCTCAGAGAGACTTCAGTAATATTATTTTTAGCTTAGGCTAGTATAATTCAGATAGGACTCGGGCCAACCATTCTACCCATGCTACCAATAGTTAAGTATATTCTTAGCAGATTCTCAGTAGTGTCCTTTATTCTTCGATCTGGTTTGGTGGTCTGGAGCAGATTTTGGTGGAGATTTGTTGTTGTAGCTGTGCCTTGAACATAGATTTCTCAGGAGGCCTGACACTGTGTGTCTTTTACACATCTAGCCTGTGTTTGTTTTAACTTGGCGTGTGTTAAAAATAATATTGCAGGAGGAGAATGTCATTGCTAACTTTCACAGCCACCAGCCTGGAGCTCTGTTTTGAGATCTGGTCGTTTAAAAGTGCTTCAGTCTCCCAAGATATTAGGAGGGAGGGAAAGGCGCTTAACTAAAGTACTGCTTATCTGTCAGTTACCGTAAATATGTCTGTTTTTCTAAAATGCTGAATTCTGGCGTCATGCAACACACCATAAGCTGTTTGAGGCGAACCAAAGGAAAACTGTCCCTAAAAATTGCTGTATCTTTTGTAAATAGTTTTGAATTTTGAAGCACATTATAAATAAGAGTTATTGATTATTCAATGTAAACAATCTTATGCATAAGGATTTTCAGTAACTTCACTTCTGTGAATAGTTTCTTTCAAGTACTAGACCACGTATCTGAAGGTTAAGGAATTTCAAAAGCTACAGACAAGAGTTCTAGACAAATTTGAGTTGAATTCCTCAAAATTTTACTGGTCAAAATGTGAACAGGACTCACCATGTGCACTATATGCACTGCTAAATTTAAACAATTACAGATGAATTATTTTGAATTGTGAACAGAATTTAAAATATCGAGTCACTGATTACAGGTGAAAGTCGACAAAATGCAAGATAGGTCTGACACTCAAATGCGAAAATGTCTGACAGCTTGATCATTTGTATATACAGACCTTTTTGTTTCATTCCACATAATATTAAATTTCTTTACAAAATGTGATAAAAAGATCTGAAGTTTATGTGATATCATAAAATTGAAACTACCTATATGGTGGAGATAATAAATGTCAGTAAACATATTCTCTAGTTATTCTAAATTACTGAAAAGATATGCTTCGCTTTTCATCTTTACTTTTTCAAATTTGGAAATTTGTTTTTGCAATATATACAGTGTGTATATATACACACACACTATATGTAACATACTCTATGTATTATAACAATATACAGAATGGTGATACTCAACAAGGACTTCCCCCAGGTTCTGAAGCAAAATGAATTTAAAGAGTTTTCTAAAAATCTTAGACGTTAGTGCCTGGTTAGTGGCTTATTCGGTACTACGTGCTGTACGTGAATATGAGAATATTTTAAGAGGTCAATGCCAGCACAGTTAGAAATGTAACTTCTTCCATGTGAGTAACCCAAGTTACTCCAGTGAACCACCCACTGCTTGAAAGTTTGATTTGACATTATATTTCATAGCCACCCATTGTATAATATTTAACATAGTACTAATCATGGAGAGGAGAAAGACAGGTCATGAAGGTATGAATTTCCTGAGGTTCCACGAACAGGAGTTTCTGGAGACCATGTTACACAGTCCTGAATAAATGCCCAGTGAATTGCAAATAAAACCGTATTCCACGTCACACTATCATTTACTCTACACAAGCCACTGATTATATTAAAAATTATTTTGATATTTCAAAGTAAAGCAAATGTCAGTGGGATCATATATCCCCTCACTTGTAAAGCTAATTTGTCATCAGAAGTCCAGCAATGCTGATATCAGAAAGGGGACCAGATTAAACACAGCAGACAGAAGATCCGGTGGTCAAAGAAGAACTCAAATTTGGTGTCTCATGGTTCTATAAATGTGTTACCTAGAGTGGGCGTGTTTTCCTTCCACTGTGCAGTGTGGGGAGGGTGCAGAGGAGAGGGGGAGAACACTTGTGATAGCTTTGTGTAATTGTTTAGATGGCATGGAGATGGCAGGCCCTGTCCCAACCACACCGGTGCCATATCTTCACAGAAGTTTTTTAACTTTGACGGCTAAAAGCCTTACTAGCTCCCCTTGCAGTATCAGAATTTGATTTGTATCAGAATAAGATTGTTAAAATAGCCTACATTTGGTTTTAATTTCTCCTGACTTTTTCCTTTTAGAAGGGTATTTACACAATCCAGCAAAGTTCTCGTCCCCTGTCCTGTTAGAGTAGTGCCACCGTAGCTGATTACATAGTTATCAAAAGAATTAATTACTACTGAGAGAAATGGTTAATGCAAACAGATGGACACCAAAACCAAGGGTCCAAGTTCATAGGTTCTCATCACAGAAGAAACTCCACAAATATCACTGGATGTACTCATGGGATTAAAGACAGTAAATTTCTTTTTTAATCTAAATATTCCTTTTTAAAAAGAACAATAGATAAATATAGACAAATCACGAGAACTATTACTTTGAATCAGATTTTTTTAAAGTCTTGCCCATTAGGCATTAACATCTGCTTAATTCAAAAATTATACTCTGATATCAAAGTAGCAGTATAGTATATTCCTCACTATCTCACAACTTCATTTTAACAAACCATATAGCTATGTGATCAGTAGTATAGTTGAAGGTAAGATGTTGTTTATACAGAATATCAATTCTTACTCTAATAAAGTTATTTGTGGTGAAATGTTTGACAGCTCTTCCTCTGAGGACTCCATTTTGTAGTTTAAGTCATTATTGCATAAATCATTCTTGACAGCTGTAAAATATTGCTTGAGGTGGTAAAGCTGTAAAGCTTTTGACATAAAAAGTATAATTATTTTGGGATTGAGAATGGATGTGTGATAATCAGAAAGGATTGTATCACGCTGAGTAGTTTTTTACTTCTTACTCTACGTTTTGTGGACAACAGTGGGCTATATCTAAGCTTACAGAGTATACCTGTTAAAGGCAGGTAAGGAGATCATTTAGTCTTACCCTATACACATCAGATATTCTAGGGATAAGAAGCACTACAGAAGAGTATAGGTTTGAGCAAAGATAAGATTAAGCAATTATTTGCAGAGTGTTTACAGACCTCACAAATTACTTGCCACTTACCCAGTTTGAGAAATGTAATTTGTTACATTTGACTGCAAATTAAACGTACTTGTATTTTCAAAACACATTAAGATTCCAAACTAATATTTTTAAGGCCATTTAAGCTCTTTTTTGAGGATAAGAAAATTTAAAAATGTGTAAATGTACTGACAAAATAAAGGGGAAGTGGTATTAAATGTTCTAAAATAGAAAGATTAGGGCTTCATTTAGAAGGTTATCATCTAAACTTCAGCCAGCGTAAGTGTTGTATCACCTGTTTGTGTTCTATAACTGCTGTGAACCTACTAATCAATTAAAAGTACAACTGAAAAGAAAGACCCTTGCGTGTATGTCAAGTCCCCTTAGAGTAGCTCTAACATGAGGGTCAGCAAGTGCAATTTTGACTAGATTCAATGCCTTGCCAATGAATCAAGTCACTTCCTAATACCCTGCTGCTGTAGTTCTTCGTCTAAGAAGCACTATCTGACTGCATTTTGATAAATGAAGTGTTAGCCTCCAACAAAAAGCTCTCCAAAAATCTGTCTTAATGTGAGATTTTTCCAAACACCCTTTAAAAAAACAAAACAATCCCCAAACCAAAAAACAACTTGGGCAAAATCCAGAATATTACTGAAGGTGTTGAACTATTGGAAATAGACGACCTTGTCCTCTGTCTGTAGTGTAATGTTTCTACCTTAGGTTTTAATACTTGTTCTAAGAGACAAGTCTGTCCCTTGTCCCATTCAGTATTGCTGTTTTTGCAACAGGGAGCACCATCTGCAGCAACCCGATACCTCAATGATCTGAATATCTCATTTACCCATCCCCATTCAGTTATGGCTCCTGTGCCTGCCCAGAACTGTGGGTCACTTCTTATTCACATTTCACGTGGGATACCTAATGATTATGATAAAGCAGCGCTCAGGTATACTAAGAAGGTTTATCTATGGGCCAATTTCAGCCATATTTTTTCAGTTCCTTGGCTTTCAATATGTGCTTTTATTCTTCTCAGGTTAAGATGAATTTATTTTCAATACGAAGGGAGCTTTTATAGAAGACCAATTTTTTGCATTCATGTATTTCTGCTACTGAGAGACAGTATATGAATAAAAAGGGGAAAAAATTAAATTGCCTTTAAAATTATTCTTTTTGTCAGTGTTTAGGGTCAGAAAGGTATGATTAGATATATCTAATTTTAACAACTAATGAAGACTCTAACTGCTATTACTATAGCTACTGCATCTTTTACAGAAAAAAAAAAATCTGACTCAGTTTGGAAAAACCCCTTCTGACAGTTTTAAGTTCCTCCATGGCATGAATAAAAAACCTGCAGGCTAATGGATCCAGAGTCTTTCATTTCAGGACAGTGTCCAGAGGGAACTCTTCTGCCACTGGACATCCATAGTACAGTTTTACAGCAGGATTCAGAAAGTCATAGGGTCACCTTACACTAATCAAGGGACACAAAATTCCCTTGCTTGAGCTACAAAGAATCAGTGATTGCCAGCTTTTTAAAAGAGAGACCACAGTGGTAAGAAAGGTGTCACATTCTGGAGCCAAATGGCACTAGAAGGTTATGATATGATACACATACTCAAAACTAAAGTTTTTCTAAGCTGTTTAGAATGATAATATCCTATGGAGAAGAGTTTCACCTCTTAATTAGCCATTGCCTGGCAAAGTTTTTTTATCTGCTTTGAATATGCTCCTTTCAGTTTTAGTGAAAGGAGCATTATTTTGGTTTTGAGTTATGAGACAAAAAGAACAGAAGCTGTTAGTCTATTTTTTGGTGTGGCTTCACATGATTTTATTGTGTTCTCTTTCCATCTTCAGTATGCATCCTTTTTAATGTTACATTCTGATAAGAGAGTTATTCCGTACTCCTAATTTGCATTATCGATTGGTTCTTTCTCTTCTCCACTGAATTGGCCCGTGTATCAAAAAGAGACACAGAGCAAATCAGGCATCATACCTTGCAATAGACATGGGGGAAGAGCAACTGCTTTTCTAATAGTAGCCTTATGCATATTTGGTATTATACAAACTTCAGAACATCGCACTTCAAATAGTACCAATGTTGGCATTGGTGCTCTTCTCTCTGGTTTCAAGCAATGGAAAGAGAATAATGGTGTAGATTAGATTTTATCTTAGTGGTTTCAAGTCCAGTTTTAAAGTGTTCCCTACATATTTGATTTCGTGTATGACTCACTCTATGTGCTAGACAGTCCATATTCTTCCAAGCTTCCCAGCTAAGTAAGAAAAAAGCTTAATCAAGCAGTATACGATTCAGAGTAGCGAGACAAAGCTGACTATGGAAATTGCTACCTCACTCTGGAAACCACGTATCTCAAGAGCAATCAGAGCTGTAGCTGTGAACCTAGATCTAGGCAGAGCAGATGCATGACAATGACAGTGGGGTAATGTGGCTCTATAGTTACAGCTGGTCTCACACAGTCTACATTTCTGAAAGTTCACATCTCTGAGGTGAGAAATATTGGTGTTATATATTTGTATATCTTGAACTTCTTAGTCTAGTATACTGTTTTTAAGGAAATAACATACATATTTGAATTATTTCTTAGAAATTAAGCTAAAATTTCATTTGGAAAGCAGAATTATAGCCATAACTAGTCACAAAATGCTTTTTGACCTCCAGCGTTTCCATAGATACCCCATTTTAAACTCCCTCACCAGCTTTCTAGTACAATATAGCCTTTTCGTTTCTATTTTTCTTAATTCTTTAATTCTGTAATCACAGTGAAATCTCATCAGTAAAGATCACCACAAAGGACAACAAAATTCAATCAGAAAAAAAGTCAGAGTAAAGAGTATAAAGGAGATGTCCTGTTGTCTTTTTCTGTTTCTTTAGCCAGACTTTAGTTTGAGGTAGCTAGTTTTGATAACGCCCTCGATTATAGCCCTGAAGTGTTATCCACAAAAAGAATATATTCCAGCTCCATTGTTAACAAAGAACCATCATATCATGAAGACCTAAAGATGCTGTTTAAATGTCAACATTATTAACTATTTAATTGCTGACAGTTGAGTGGAAATGACCAGAAGAAAGCTTAGGCCAGGAACCACAGCTGCCTTCAGTACTTCCTGCCTGCTGAAATTTCTTGCTTTCGTGTCCTTGTTCCTCCATAACCTCATTTAAATCCCTGATTGGCCATGTGAGACTGCAGTGGAAACCAGAGAGTGTCGCCTAGATGGTCAGGTCAGTTCAGAGAAACATGACAAGAGTTTACTTCAAATACCAGGTAATTAGGATTTATCACAATACCTAAATACACTGATCCTTGACAGTATCAACTTATTAAATGTTGGCCTCTTCAGAGCAAATGCTGAAGTTACTGCTTAGTAACTGTTTAGTACTGTTTAGTAACTGATTGTTTCTGCTCCCAGAAACACTCCTAAAGGCCTGAGAGCAAGATCAATACAGATACGGGACTTGGCTTGTGCACCCACAGCTTTCACAGAATTAAACTGCAAAGTTTAATTTTTGCAACACTAAAAATTCCTGATCTTTACGTATTAGAGCACTGCTGGTAGAGAAGATTATGCCATTGCTAAAAAGTATGAGCTGGATCTGAGCTGCTACATACTAAGAGAACAAGTTATGAAAGAAACACGCAAAACAAAGCCAAAACCTTTCTCCATTTTAATTCACAGTGTAGAGAGGCAGAGATGATTTCAGAACACAGATATATATTACGGGTTTTGCCTTTGTCTTATACCTAGGCTGCTTGAAAAGCAGTTAATCATCATGTAAATATGTTTCATCACTAACACACATGTTCTAAAGCACTTATTCCCAGCTGTTCTCAGACTTTGGAGTCTGTGCCCTTTTGAGATTTTTTCTTTTTTAGAGCATTCTCTGCTGATTTTCATTCAAATCAATGCAAGTGTATCTCTGAAAATAGCTTGCAAATTTCCTCCTTTCAAAACCCATTTGTGCCAATCTGCTTTACTCCTTCCTCTCTGGAAAAAAAATGCCAGATAATCTCATTAATATTTTGCATGTTTGTGACTGTTGAACAAGAAAGCATTTCTTTTTATACTTTCAAAACAACATGAAACTCAGTAGTCCATAAGTCCTAGTGTCATGATATTTAAGGTAAAATACTATTGCAGTTCTGTCTACTTGCTTGAAAAATGGCTTTCAGTTCACAAATGGGCAAGAAGGGAAAGAAAGAAAAGACAGACAGGAAAGAAAGGAAAGAAAGAAAGAAAGAGAGAAAGGTAGGAAGGAAAAGAGAGGAAGGAGAGGAAGGAAAGGAAGGAGAGGAAGGAAAGAAAGGAAAGGAAGGAAGGAAGGAAGGAAGGAAGGAAGGAGAGGAAGGAAAGAAAGGAAAGGAAGGAAGGAAGGAAGGAAGGAAGGAAGGAAGGAAGGAAGGAAGGAAGGAAGGAAGGAAGGAAGGAAGGAAGGAAGGACGGACGGACGGACGGAAAGGAAGGAAAGGAAGGAAAACCTCAAGTCCATGTAATTTTAAATAATGATAATAAAAGAAAGGAAAATGTGTTCCTTTTTTTTCCGTCATAAATGCCTAGCATTATTTTTGCATGATCAAATATACCAGGAATCAATTTAACACCAAAGTCCATCCAACAGAAATTACAACACTTCCCAAAAGGACTATTTCTGGAGTCATGGGCAACATACCATATTATGTGAGAGAATAATGGCCTTGAAGTACAAACCCAAGTATTTACAAATCAACATCTGAGCCTTCTCTGTGGATTAATGGAGTGGCTTGTGAACTGGTGTGAAAGACAGCCTATGTATAATGTCAGTCCTGAGCCAGTCCATGCTGGTCCACAGTTCAGAGGACCCTTAGTGCTTCTGTAAGTTATACTGCTTGCTTATGGTGCCAAGAATATGAGGTGGCACAGAAGCAGCTTTAGTGTTTTACCCACAGTTTCAAAGACAAGGTATTTACAGGGATAAAGCAGAGTTTGAGTACTGTTTGTGGGTGAGCACAAAACTGTATTAAGATGTTGTTTCTCTTTATCCTAATCTTCCAAATCTCTTCTCTCATGTCAGGAGCAGAACTGGGGTCTAAGGAGCTGTTTCCAAGTGCTTAACATTTAATAAAAACTGCTAACTTCTACTGCAGCTACAAGCAGAGTTAGTGCCTGATATGTATGATGTTTGTAGATCAGGCTCTAGGTGCAGGTGGCATCCCCCTTCTCTAGTTAGTCTCTGTTTAAAGAGGAGAAAAGAGGAAGGAATACATGGTCCACAGAAAACTCTTCTTCCTAGCTGACAGGTATGCAATTCTTTTATAAAAACAACTACACAAACCAAGAATATTACAGCTGAGAGAGCTTTTTAATAGACCATGCAGATCTATTTACATTCATTTCTGGTTGTCTTTTGACCTCATTTATGAAAAAAACACATCCTGCAGAAGCAGAATTGCCAGTAGCATCACTGTCTCTGCAGAACTCAACATATGCAAAACATAATTATTAGCCAGATAAATACATTCTGTGTGGCTGCTTGAATTTCAAACATGATCTCTCACACTTGCATGTGCAAAAGCATTTGTCCCTGCTTCATCGGAGCTGGGTGAACTGTTTCCCTTTTAAGTAATATTTTGGTCTTAATCCCTTTTCCTTTCACCTTGGGATCACTTTTCTGTAAAAAAGAAAAAATTGCAGATAAAGCACTTTATTTCCACTTTCTGAGGAATTTAAGAAAATGTATCACTTGGTTTTTGAAATGATGGAGAAACAATTCTACATGTTTAACCTTGATTGTTACCTGGAAAGTAGATTATCCAAACTTTTTTGCCCCTTAGGGGCCACAGGCACTAAAATATCAGATGTAACTAAAGTATCATAGTTATGAAGATCATACTGAGGTTCAGTTACTTCACGGGAAATGACTGACCTGAACTTTTACATGTAAAAGCAAATTTAGGACTAGATTTTCCATTATATATGTATTGTGCCATATATATATATATTACAAAAGGGCTTTTCTCCCTCTCAAGACGTTTAACAACCACTTTGAGGAGCTGCCAAAATTACCTCCTACCCCATCACAGAACCATAGAATACAAACTGATATTCTATAGTTCACAACAATTTTACTAATATAGCTTTATTCTTATTAAATGCATTCAGTCAGAGGAAGTCTGAACTAAAGAACACATTAAAGTGACTCCTAATGATCTGATTGACTAATGCAGTGAGTCTCTTACCTTGAAAGACAGATTATTATTGAAAATTTCACAGTTCCAAATCATTATTCTCTACTGTAGTTTTGCAATATCCTCCTCTCTTTTCTAAGGGAGCACGCCAAGGGTGCATTGTAACACTTCCCAGTATAGACAAGAGCGTTGCAATATATAAATAAATGCCACCCCAACCCCAACATGATCAAGTCCAAGAAATGGATAACAGAGTGAGAATATTAAATGATATTCAACAGGGAATAGTTCTGTAAAACAATCTTTAGTAGTAATTGCACTGAATAAGAATTATTCTTAAATGAGTATCTGAGACCATGGTGTAGGTCCAAGAAAGGACACCCTAGGATGATGCAGTTTTGTACATACCTCTGTCTTGTCTGTAATAAAGGATAATTTCTAGAGAAGTGACATCTTATGTTAGATAGGATACATGCTGTAATGATCCTTGAGTGCTAGAATGGGGTTAGAGATAGCTGGGGTTATTCTGAATGGCAGAAGGGGCCCAACTGCTTCCTTCTCTTGTCACAGGGTTTAAGAGCACAAAGGTGGAATCAAGTCCTGTTCATCTTTTTCCCATGTAAGCCCTGCATCAAGTTTAGCCCTCAGGGTTTCCAAATGTGATACAGAAAATTGAACTGCCAGATAAACAACAAAGAAAAAAATATGGGAGGCGTGGTTAAGACAGATCAGTGGCTGCTAAGCTCACACTTTTTCCAGACAGAAAAAACTTACCATTTATTTACAAGTCTCACGTTGGACTTCGATGTGATAGTTGTAGTACTTATTCAGGAGAACCACAAATCAGTCATAGAGAGCCTATGAATCATTCTTAAACCACATTGTTATTTTAGAAGAAAGCAAAACTGTATCTTAGCTGAGCATTATTTGTCTTTAACAGGGACTACAAGTATCATGTAATGGAAAAGGCTTTATTCCCCACCCCCACCCTCCACCCCCCACCCCCCAAAAAAAAGAAACCTCTCACTCTCCAAACATTCAAATAACTGCAATTTCATCAGACTCAAGCTTCATTCAGCTTTTTAGGTGTGTATAATGGAGTCTGTCCTCCACGATCCTGAATACTTGTGAGAGTTACATAAAGTTACCAATGGGAAAACGGACATTTCTGCAGGATATAGTACTTCTGTTCAGATTCAACTAGCTCATCTCTAGACTTGATACAGTAACCAGGGATATTCTCATAACGTAGTTTAGATTGTAACTTTTTTCTCTCGTGGATTTCACCCTTTCTGTGTATCTTGTTTTTTATAAACTGGCACAGTCTGTATAACAAGTAATGCTTTGTTTCACATGTGAATCTTTAAATAGCAATCATTCAGCCCTGTTTGCTTTCAGAAAGCATGCTGTTAGCATGGCATATATTCTAATATATAACATTTTACCATTCCAGTATAGCAAATAAGTCCTTTTATTAGATTGGCCTTTTATAGCCATCATATTTTCATAGACTCAAGAAGAATTTAGGTCAGGAGGAGACTCAGGAGGTCGTCTAGTCCAATCTCCTGCTGAAAGCAGGAGCAACACAAAATTCAGACTAGGCTGCTTAGGGCTTAGTCCAGTTGGAGGCCAGGATGGAGACCACAGAGCGTCCCTGGACAACCTTTCCAGTGCTCAGTTACCCTCATATTGAAACTGTTTTTTCCTTATACTATGTCAGGACGTCCCCCATTTTAATTTCAAGTATTCTCTATCATTCTCCTGCCATGTACCTCAGTGAAGAACCTGCCTCCCTCTCCTGGTAATTTCCTCATAGCTACTGGAAGGCTGTTATTACATCCCTTAAAGCTGTCTCTTCTCTAGGCTCCTGGCCAAGGCCAGTTTCCTCAGCCTCTCCTCACAGGACATGTGCTCTAAGTCCATATCCATCTTGGTGGCCTCTGCTGGTGTCACTCAAGTTTATCAACATCTCTCTTGTAGTAGGGGTCCAAAGCTGGATGCACTATTCCAGGTGTGACCTAATGAGAACTGTGGAAGGGGGAAGTATCACTTTCTTCAATCTACTGGCTATGCTTCTGATGATACAATGCAGCATGCTTTATCCTGGACACAGTTGTATTCAAATCTCTCAAGAGATCCCTGACTCAGTCCTCTCCCACTACCTTGAATACTGTCTCAAGATTCAAATGTCTCCCAAACTGAGGCAGTGAATGTATAGAGCACCTCAGGATTATCTGCATCCACTGTCACTAAATCATCCTGCCCACTCGGCAGCAGGCTCTCATTATACTTGTTTATTGTTTTACTGCTAGCATAGCTAGCAACAGAAGCTCTTCTTGTTGCCCTTGATATCCCTAGAGTTTCAAGTCTAGCTCAGCTTCTCCTTTCCTAAGACCATCCCAGCATGCCTGGGCAGTGTTTCTGTATTCTTCCTTTGTAGCCTGCCCTTGCTCCCACCTCTTTTATATGTCTTTTTTGATTGTTTGTTTTGCACTGGAGCTCAGTCATGAGTTCCCTGCTGAGCCATCTGGTATTCTGATACATCTACTCATTTTTCTGAGTATTTGGATGGACTGCTATTGTGCATGAGGGAGGGTGTTTGAGCCATACCCTCTGGAAAGTTTGAAGAACCAGTAAGTTAGTTACCTTTTTTTTAAAAAAAATTCAGTAGCCCATATGTAGGTACTTTACCCATCTTTCATTATACTACTTGGCATTCTGTACTACTTCTATAGATTCCTCTTACTTGAACGTTCAATATTATGTCAAGTTTTATACATGAAATTTTATGTAACTTAGCTACACTTATACATGGATTAGGAACTCCTGTTTCCATTGTTCATTAAAGATGGTTGAAATTGCAACCTAGATATTGTTTGCCAGAAGATCTTTTCCAAGTGTCATTACTAATGTGCTACATGGTATAAATTCCATGTTGCTACTGATTTTATTATGAGGAACTATGTGCTCAGTGCTTTCCTGTATTGGATGCCAATCTGCCTGGCCCATAGGCATCTGCTTAGTTTTCTTTGGGAGATTTTTTATATGAACATGCGTTTGAGTTAAAAAAGAAAACAGACATTCTAATGCTTATTTTGCCATGTATTACAGTCATCTGAACAGCTTAATGCTAAAGATAATTGCAGTGGAGGTCTTCTTGTAAGTTTTAGAAGAAGCTAATCAATTGTCTTATACTGGAAGATAAATGCAACTGCCACTGGCAAACAGCTAGAGCATCCCTGGCACACATAATTCAGCACTTCATTCCCATCATTAAAGATGTGCAAAAGACAGATCTTCTAAGAGAGAAATATTTTTCACATTTGGAATTCTTGTAGTGGCTTTCAGTAGTGAGGTAACCTCACTGAAACACTGTCTCATCTCAGAAGAAAAGTTTGTTGCTAACGTTTCCGTATGTAAGTCATGGCAAAAGACATCACTTTCTTCTCCATTTCTCTTCTGCCAGTTTTAATTTCATATTTTCTTCAAGAAATGATAGATACAGTGATTTGTGCTGTGCTCTTTCTTCCAGGTTAATTGACGTGGGGAGACAGAAATCTGCTATTTCCTTCAAGGGTTAATACTGCCCTTTTCCTTTAGACCGATGCTGACTACCCTTCCCCTATCCCATCAAACAACAAAATCAATATCGCAGTGTGCTAACTACCTCCTGACAGAGGCTCAGCACATCTGGCTGCCAGCATTGATCACACTCAGCACCCTGCTGGAGCTGGCCCCTGACACACGGAGCATAACATGTCAGGAGCAGAGCATCGGGAATCCTGCAGTTTTGTGGTACTGCAGTCATGTCACATCCATGGTTTTAAGCAGTGCCGTTTCAAATACTGATCATTTAGGAATGTGATTGCATCTGAGGATATTAAAAAGGTAACTGAGACATGATCTCACTGCTTTAAGTCACCCTGGTTGTGTGGCCTGACAGCCTATTCAGATCTTTAACCCATTCCATGTTTTCTTTCGGTTCTTTACATATAGACAAGGAATGTTAAACAAACACAATGTGACATTTAAAGCATATTTAATGAATATTATTAATGATGAGTTCAACTGCTGTTTGAAAGTGTTGATAAGCTTCATTAAATATACTTCCACTAACTAAAACAGCACTGACAATATTTTAAATCTTAGATTTTAATTATTAAAATATTTTTTCTCCCTATTGCTTGCTTACTATTTGTAAGTATTGCTTGACACTTACAAATCTGTTTGTTTCATGCTGGATTTTAATCATCCTAATGTGATGTTAAAAAGTTCATTGATAAAACCTGCTTTACCCACTGTCTAAAAGAAGCTGTTGTTTACTCTCTTCCCATGTAACAGATAGAAGTATCTTGGGGGTGTACAATAGCAGTTGCTGGCGTTACGTTACCAATGCTGGTTGCCCCTACAATCAATTAATTTGATGATGCAGAAAAGAACATATCTAGCATGTGCATTACAATATAGTACTATGTAAGAATTTCTGATTTTTTTTTAATGTGTTTTCTATTTCAACTCAGATGCAAAGCCATTCTTACTTCTACAGTAGTAAATGAGAGATTCATACACTGACAGTATAATTGCAGTCATTTCTGCATGTAACAGATACAGTATTCAGGGTAGCTACTTGTATGTGCTTCATTTCTGCTTAGAGGTAATTTAGTGTACATAGCACTGTGACATATGTCTTATTTTTAACTTAAGGGAATGAAAATACACAAATCATTTCTCATTCTTGGACTGGACCAAATTGTCATTGTCAGATTGCCTGTTAATAGCCAAATGCAAATGTTGACTTGTTTTTGTCAAGAACAACCGTTAACGATACTTGGCCCTGCAAGGCTCGTGTAAAGTCAGAATGTGACCAACAGCCAAAAGGATGGCTTTTCTAAGCCTTGCTTCTGACGCTGTGCTTTGCAGAGGAATACAGTTATCTTTACAAACAGGTATTACAAAACAGCTTACCCTTATGACTGACATAACACCAGAAATGGTGGTTCCTTCCCAGTTATTTATCGTCTTTATCTAAAACAAAAAGTAAACCCAACCTGCCACAGCAAATAAGTTCCATTTCCAATAAGGTTTTTGAATAACTGAAAAGCCTGTGTGTTTTTATTTGAATTTGAAAAGCTTGAAAATATTTTATAGTTACATATTTGATATTTAGATAATTGATAAAAGCTTTGCAAGTATATGCTTTTTTGAGACCTTGAACAGATCGCCCTTCTAATGATCAGTGAGTCATTCTTTTTTAGATACTGAATATATTATAATGTACATTTTGCAAGCAATTATGAGAGCAAAATAACTTAGATTTAAAAATTGAAGTAATTTTATATTACCTACAGTCCTAATCTGTAGGGTTATGGCATTTTTAGTATTCTTTGAAATTACCATTTTCTCCTTGAAACCCAAGATAATCAAATGGAATATAATAGGAAATTTTGGAGATCCGGGCACTGAGTTCAACCATGGAACTGCCCAGGTCTATTGGCTGTGAAAAAGAAGTGTATTATTTTAAAGTGGTAATGCCAAATATAAACCATTTTTGAGTACAGGATTGACAATTCCATTAAGCCTTCCTAATCAGCCTTTCTGAAGTGCAGCAAAAAGGGTAAGCAAACTGGCCAAAGGCTACTGTGCATCACCCCAGATTGCTTTTTCCAAAGCCTGCAATGGTAAATTCACCTTTCCTTTCAACATTTTAGACAGTATAGAGGCCTTCATGCATACCTGTGTTGATACTGTCTTACATTTTATGGAGATAAAATACCTGAACTGTGATGCTGAGCCCAGACTGAGGATCAAAGTTAAAATGCTATCTTTTAGGTATTATCTGCAAAGGAATCTTTCCAAAAGGGGTTCAAGAATTATAAAGAAAGATCACTATGTCCTGCCACGGACATATCATCTATATATTGCAGGAGAAAAAAAATTGCTAAAGAAAACTGAACAGAGAAAAATAGGAAGTTTTTGAGTCTGTCTTCTTCTGCTGTGCTACCAGTACTTTGAGCAAACCGATGATGTTCTCATGCAACAGCAGTGCACAAAGTTAAAATTTAATAGGATTGAATCAAGCTGAAATCTGTTTTAGCTGTGCAAAGTGTATCGGCTTTCAATCAGTGGTGGTCAAGTCAATTCTATTTTGAGAAATTTTAGGATCTCAGGGCTACAGTCTTAGAGTCACTGAGAAGTCTATGTGTTTAAGCAAGTGGAAGAAAAGCATGAAAAAACAGCCGAGAAGTTCCCAGTTAGCGCCATGCATAAAGCTCATTTCACCTTTAATATTACCACAGCTTTCAGTGGGGAGAGGAAGGGGAATGTGGATTTTCAAGCATACATAGAATTACTTATTTTCTTCTGTTGAAATTCTCTTTCAACTCAACGTAAGTAAAGCAGCTGGTATGGTCATATGCTGAACATGAATCAGCTGAGCACACCTGGCAAGTAGCTGTTTACTCAATACTGTAGTTTGCTAGTTGGCAAGAATCATACTGCCTTTCTTTACAGAGGTGCCCACAAGTTTAACCTTGTAATTTTTTTCAAATTATGATGTATGTTCACCTTTCCTTCAGGCCAGGCATTACAATGCATGGCCAGATTTTCAAGAAAAGTTTACTGAATTACAATACTCAGCTCTTTGTCTGTGAGGATTTTTACTTTGGTTATTTATGGGGTATGCAAATAATGGCCTGCATTCGGTGCCTAAATGAGAGCTGATCTTTCCTGATAGTCTAGCCTGAGCTGAAAATTTAGAGAAGTTATAAACTGATTTGCTGCATAGTTCACTGTTGTTTTTATCTTTGTTATATCATAAAGGATCTATCTTCTGCAATTTTAAAACTCATAATATACTGCATGCAGTAGTATCTACAAATGATAATCTAGAGATAAATGTAGTATTAATGTTGTCTTTTTCATTGCTGCTACTTATGCTTATTTGCACATCTTTTTCATGTTACCTCTAAAATAAATATCATAGGTACGGTAAAAGACAAAAAGGACAAACTACAAATTCACTACGATTCTACAAATTATTTCTTCAGAGCAACTGGCAATATCCAGCAGAGAACACTCCTTGGTTTTGGTACCAACATTGATTTTTAGCTTTAATACAGTTTATGGGAAATGTAGTAAATAGCTTCAGATATATTTACTATGGTGGTTGTAATTACTTATAATTATATAATTACAATTAAATTGGATGCCTAACACTATTTATCAAACAAGGATATAGTCAATATTACCATATGAAATTGGCTTGGATCTGTATTAAATTAAAGTGCAAAAGTCAAACAGACAGCTTGATGTAGCACTTGAATTGGAGCCCTTGTTCAGACTTCAAGAGTGAGGATCCTCTGGAGAAGCTGTATATTACAGACCGTTCCAAAAGGAAAGAAAGCAAATATAAGCACTGTAAGAAATACATGAGCACAATAAGAAAGCATGTGCATAAATGACTGCATGAGACTGCATGAAATATTTTAGTCCCTGGCAGAACTGTGGGATAGCAACAACAGAAATACTTCCTTTCAGGCTCCACCCTCCTAACTTTTCATGTCATGTTTCAACTGAGTCATTTCTGCAAATGTTGAAATTCTCTGTACCCATATTTAAAATAGCTGAATTCAAAAGCAGGAAGACTGGCTTGGACATTTTTACTCTACCATGAGAAATTTAGATCTGAGGTCTGTTGGAAATTTAAATACCTAACATCTTCAAAATTAAACTTTCAGGGTTGGTTTGGGCTTGTGCCAGTAAACAGCATCTTCATTACAATGATTGTTCCAAACATACAAGGCTTATAACCTACTTACAAAATAGCACAAAGCAGGCAGAAAGCATGCAAAAGAGCCACACAGGCAAATCTTGGATAGCATGTATCCGCCAGGTGGGAAGAGAGCATGAAGAGGAAACACAGACCTTACAGTAAAATTAACACATTGATTCCATGGGAATTCTTACAAATGCCATCATTCAGGATGGAGTTGTTTTTGTCGTTTATCTAGGCTTATAAGAAGAGTAGGAAGGTGAGCTAACACCCCTTTCCTTCATCTACCTTAACTGAAACAAGCACACGCTAGGCGGAGCAGAGGACTGAAAGTCAAGACTCCCTCTTGGAAGTGTTTTAAACTGTTTTTCTTTCTCCTGAACCTTGATAAAAGCATGGTTATTTATAGGATAGCAAAATGTCAGACTAATGATTTTTTGTGTAGCAGGGTGAAGATGTAAGATGTAAAGCAATGTGGTGAGAAGGTGTGTGTGTAGATTATTTGAATGCTAGTTTTTCTTGACGTGCTTTTGTTTCACTGTATGTAATCTGTTTTCTGAAGTAATACATTAGAAAAAAAAATGTGATTAAAGTAACTGGGGAGCAATCACCCAGGACTTTTGTATGCTACCTAATTAGATAGTTCTGAAGGTCTGATTTATGACACGTACAGTGCTGCAATACTGTAATTTGGGCCAGGGCTCTTATTTACTCAGTTTGTTAACTACAATGCACTAGGTTGCCAGCTCTGTACAGTTTTTGTCAAATGCTCGGGCTTCTTTCTGCATTAAAAGATCACATAACAATAAAAAACACTTCTGCAGGAAGCCATGGAGCTGTGCAGAAGGGTCTCTGCGGACAAGCATTCTCTCCCAGTCATAAGAAGTAATTGCCAAACAGGGTCCAAGGATTTCTAGGGCCAGGAATGAAAGGCAGGGTAGTGAGTAATGCCTGAAAATTCAGTTCAGAGGACAGTTCTTGATCTTCTCTTTCCTGCTTCTTCTTCTCTATCATGAGCAGGACACCATTCATCATCTTTGGTACAGGACAGGGACTTCCAGGAGAGGCTAAAGCAAGGTGTGCTGGAAAGCGTGCTAACAGCTGGCTTGGGAATCCACTGTAAATTTCACAGCTTGTTTTTCAAACCAGCCTGAACTACTTTGAGTGGTGCCCCTGGCATTGCAGCTGTATCCACAGCACACAGGTGCTAATACGACCCAGATCCCCAGCACAGATTCACGTAGATGTGAATGTGAAGGACTATGAGTTAACGCAGCTGGCAGTAAACTTAACTCCTAAGCACCCACCTTACTATTTAGGAAATTAGAGTTCCAGTATGTGGCAATGGAAAGAGAAACTTGCAGCAGCCCAGGCCCAGGAAAACTCAGAGATTTCAAGAGTCTCAACCCAGTGTTAAGCCTTGGGTCGTCTGAAACTAGAAGATGGAAACTAGAAGATGGTCAGAGCCTCGCACGGCTCCTAAGGCAGAAGCAGTCTCACTTCACTATTCCTGTCAGCGCAACCTGAGAATTAGTCGATGGAAAAATTCCAACAGACCTTTTAGCCCTTCTCACCATACCCATCTCAGGGATGTTGCATTGGGAAAGGTCTTTCACTGAAAGGCCATTTTATTTCTTCATATTAAAAACAAACTATATTTTCCTATCATCCCTCTGATGCATCAAGGTAATAAAGATATCCCTTTGATGTAAATTGAAGAGCATCTTTTTCTTTGGATTGCTCCCAAGTGCAAAATAGCTATTCTTAAAATCACCAACATAAAGAAATTATTTCCAGATACTTGTTAAAATAAAGTTCTGACTATTGCCATTTAAAGGACTCATCTCTGCCTGTTTGTTAACGATACAGCTTCATTGGCCATACATTATTTACAAACTTCCTTCAAATACAGGTATTACCTAACTGAGGTACATAATTCCATCAGGTACCTAAGGCAGGTTCTGCAGAGAGCTATAAGGAGGCACATGCCCTGCAATGGAATTGCAGTAAAATCAACAGGAGTTCAACTGCCTGGATGTAAAGCGAAGACCCCCTCCCACTGAGCTGCTAAAAAAACACTGGATGCAAAGTGTGGCCCTCTGTGAAGACATCTCTGAAGACAGCAAAAAGGCCAGCAGAAAACACAGGAGCCAAAATGCAAGCTTGGAAAAAAGCAAGCATTATTTCAGCACACAGAGAAGGCTGCTCTATCTACTGAGCCAAGGCTGCTGTATCTACCGAGCCAAAACATTTGGCTTCAAACTGCCAAAATGAGAACTGAATACGACTAAAATATTAAAAACTTAGGGTGAGAGTGACCTAAGATCAGTTTTTACTTAAAAATGTTTGATCTAGGGGGAAAAACCCAATCAAACAAACAGTGGAGAAAGACGGACATGTATAGATTAAAATACTACTTTAATTTCATTAATTCTTAATGGAAAAATGTGACTAGTCCCATTGTATAATTCTTATTAATATCAGTAATTAATAAGTCTTTATGAAATGTCCAAAGGGGAAAATAAACCATATCTGAACTCAAATACTGATCCCAAACATCCTGTAATCAAGAAAAATATGGGCATAGAGTTTCTTGAACAAAACCTGCTTAAAAATTCTCAAGTTTCAAACGTATAATAGTTTTGAAATCTGAAATTATAAAACTGAGTTCACCCTTAGATCTGCATTATATCCTTACAGTGTTCACTCTGAACCAATTGGAGTCTTCTTGTGAGTGACAATGAAAAACAGGTTAAAAAAGCTTTTGACCTTCTAATACATTTAACCTCTGAGATTCTGTCAAATTCAGTAATTATAATAGTGATATAGAATTAAAGGAGAGACAAAGTTTACATTTTTGCCTGTATTTTATTATGGATAATATATCTTCATCTGATTTTTAATGTATCTCATAAGGGTTATTAAAATTACTTATAATATACAAGTAGGTCTGTGATGTAACTACTTTAGGATCCTGTAGTATCCTTTGTGTTATGTAAAAGTCTACAAAAAAAATCTATGGTCTTTTCATTTAATACATATATTTATAAAAGTAGACAGCCAAATAAAAGTTTAAGATTTACCCATCATTATTTTATGGTTTAAGTCTAAAAGTTTTCTAATTACATTTATAAAATTTTAGAAAATGTAAATGCCTGTCCTGCCTCCCAGAGACTCCATTCTGGTTTTATCATTCCTCAGTGTCTAAGCTGTATTTTTAAAGTTCTGTTTATCTAAGTGAAGGTACTGATACTCACTATTTCTAAAGGCATTGTTAGTGCTGTAAACAGGAGACCAATTTCTGACTATCTTTTCTAGTTCCCTGTGCTCTGTTTAACACTCTCCCCTCCGGTCTGTCTTTTATTCTTGTCATTTTTTCAGTTGTGTTTCATTTTAATCCCAGCAAGAAACACCAGGACTTTCCTAACTGTACAGCCATACAAGCTTACGCAGGGCAAATGTCAGACATTCGACAGTTTAATGGAAAACTGAATTTCAATTCCCATTGTAAAAATATTTTTTACTGCATAAAGCACTATTTCTGCCACCACCCCTTAACTGTATGCTCCCGGGCGCAGTATAAATTAGTCTACCAGGTAAGCAGAAGCTCAGGACAAATCTCTGACTTTTTAATTAAACTGAAGGCACCAATTGGTCCTTGCACAACTTTTACCTGTAAGCTGCAGAAACCAAGTATGTCAAGACTAATAGTTGAGTCATGATCAGCTGTGATACTTGTTTCAAGGTTATATACAGAAACCAAAGACTGAGAACAGATTCCTGTGGAGAAGCTTTTCACCAGAACTTAAAAGAACAGTCATTTTTCTGGACAAAATAAAATAACCAATGTTTGCACATATCCTTCTTATTACACAATTTCAGACACAATTTTTCACTAACAACTAAAAAGCGGTAAATTGTAGTTCCAAACATAAATTTTCTTCGAAACTTAGTTACACATTATGCCTTAAATTATTTCATGGAATAAAAATATTTCATGTCATACATAGGCAAACAAGCAGGTGGTAGAAGTTGAGCAGACAGCAGATTAAGAAATAAGGTCCGTATGGAGCATTCAGATACTTCAGGGATCAGGGCAAAATCTAACCAGATACCTATATACACTTTAATTGCTTTTCCAGTCTTCCACTTGTAAAATGAGTAGATTGAAAATTCAGTAATCTTTTTCCTTTGTAGCTTTATGCAAAGAGCTGGTGGATGGTAATACAAGCTTGCGTATTTATCGGCACAGCTTTACAAGTTGTATCCATTTAAAAGATGGCAGGGTTTTTACTGCAGTGCCCCAGATCACCAGAACTCTTTCAACAGTCACTTCAGTGCACATTTTTTCTTAAAAACTCTAGAGCCCAAAGAGTGTTAGATGTGCAAAACTAGAATGTGACCTGATACAATCATGCTCATCTCTAACTACTTCCCAAAATAGTGACATACCTATCAGATGTGTAAAGTAGCAACTACTGTGTGCTCCCTAACAGCTTGTAAGAGAATTTTTAAATATTGAGTAGGAGGAGAAATGACAGCTGACCAGGAAATAGGGTTATTATACGTTCTTTTTAAAAAGCTTCATTCTGAACCACTTCCACAAAACCACTACTCAAGGTTAATGAAGCAAACACAAGCTTAACATTTTATCCTAAAGAATGAACATCAAATGCAGTATTATCTCTAATACTGCATTGCGGTATCAGTTCTGGGTTTCAGTCCAAGTCTTGGTGTGGGACTTGAACTCATCGCTTCCTGGCCAGCTTAGAAACTTACTAAGAACGCAACAATAAAGGCGCTCACTGTGCTTTGAATTATGCAGCAAAATACATACTGATATAGTGCAAATTATAGGAATATTGTACAAATCATCAAGGGCCTAAATAGTACAAAAAGCCAATTTAAAGACTGGGGTATACTCCATTAAGTATTTTTATTTCTCTTAAATATATTTGTGGTATTGCTGCAACAATATATATACTAAATTGCAGTGGACTGTATTCACATTTATCTTGTTTTTAAATCAATATAACACTTAGGCAATTTCTTCCAGCCTATTGCAGAAATAGGACTAGACCCATTACGGTTAAGAGTTACTAATTATGTTATTGAAATTGTATTACTAATATTTAATTTAATGCTTCTTTTAAAATGTAGCAGCCCTCCTTCAAGAGCTAAATATTCACATGGATGGCATAACTCATGTGTTACCCTAGGACTTCAGAGTGTGTGTGGCTAATAATGCTTTATTTGTAGTAAAGATGACTATTTTGAATTCTACAAATGCTGGTATGACTGCTAACAGCTACTTAAATCTAGAGGTGTAATTTGGCTCTGCATCCCAGCATCCAAATGAAAATAAGAGAAAAATCTGAGGAATGCAATTTTTACAATGGCTACAGGTATCATAGTGGGGTTTTTGACCATGGTCTCAGAACATATAGGGCCCAGAATAGCTGATGAAGAAGCAGCACAAATTAGTGCCAGCTTAGCGTGCTGTTTCTCACAACAGCTGACATTGGCGACTCTCATCCCCACTACTTTTTGAAGGCTGCCCCAGATGTGGAAGCCACAGCCAAAAGCTCCTTGATACACACAGCATTAGTAAGTGATTCGTATGCTATGGAAACATCAGAGAAACAGCCTACCTCTACTGGATACCAGTTAAGTGCTAACCACTCAAAACAAATGGAGTAAAGGTCACAAGCTGCAGAGGCACTGTAGCAGCAGCAGAAATGGGCTGATAATCAATTGCTAAACAGGTAAAAAGAGGGCTTGGGAGTTTTTATCTTGAAACCTTCTCTGCTCTGCCTAAGCTTTCTCAGGTAGGAGAAGGTGTAGCTTGCTTTCGTTTGCATTCCTGCCTGCTTTTCAGACTCCTGCATACAGAAATGGAAAGCATTTGGTGAGCACTCAGGGAGTCAAGCACTTGCTTTGCTCTTGGCTTTCGTTATGAATGAGCGTGAAGAATGGTGTGAACCACTATTTGGTGGTTCTTCTGTTTGGTGGACTGAAAACTGGAGAGGAAAAAAAAAAGCTGCTCCGAGTCAAATGAAAACAGGAGTGTTGGGCGGGGAGGGCAGGGAGTGTCAATAAAGTGAATGGACAAAAAAAAATTCCAAAACTACTGCTCTAAGGCGGGAAAGCTGAAAACCTGGGGTTTTGTTGTTTGATTGGTTTGGATTTTTTTGTTTGTTTTTTAAGTGTCAAAAGAAATTTTTTCAGCTACCAAATACCTTATCAGTGGTGCAATTCACAATTGCACACCACAAAGCTGTCTAAAGAAAACATACTAAAATTTTAAAACTCCCATCCGCTCTCTGACTGAAAATTTCCCAAAATCAATCCAAAGTCATAAATAGTTTCTGGTTGCTTTCGCTTTTACTGTAAATTTACTATTTTTTAAAAAAATAATAAATTTCTCTAATTTAATTTAAAAGCTCTTACATTGATCCTTAGAAATATTTTGGCTTAAGTGATATATATAATCAATGTAATTATGTATATATATCTTTTATAATGCCAAAAAAACCAGCTTGATTGTCTTTCTGCTCTTGAAGGTCTAGGCATAACAAAAATGAATGCAGTAGCCCTTTCCTCCAATGTATTTGGCATAAATTGAAATTACAAAGCCATTTGTAATGCTGTTATAATTGACAGAAACCCTTAGGACAAGACAGTTGGCAAGATTCTGTATAAGCACCTTGTATTATGCATGTAGAAAATGCTGTCTAAAGCGGGGAAGTGAAAAGAGTTTGAACAGCTGGATACCAGGTTTCTGGCAGCTCTGAGAGTCAGAGCAGTCCCTGATATAACCCTGATATAGGATTAAAGGAGTGCTGGAGAAATCTGTAGGGATAACAGGATAAGTTTTGTTCCTTACTCGTTAACAACAACTGTGATTGAAATGACTTGTTTTGAACAAATCTCTTCACATATCTTCTTTCAATTTTCCTGGGAAAACTGTTCCATAACAGACTTTGTTAGATGAAGAAACACACACAACTGGAGTCTAATTGCTAGGCTTCCTAAAGATTAGTCTCATCCAATACAGATTCAAGTCACTTAGGTGAGAGGCCTTTCACAATGACAGGATAAACTCAGAAGAAGAGTTTTAATGCCTTTCAAGCTTTTAAGCAAGAGCTCAAAAGCATTTTTCTATCAGTTCCATTCAAAGCCTGCAAAGTTCTGATTATTTTATTGCAAACAATAGAGTGTATTTTAAAATAGTCTTCTGTGAATTAACCCCAAAACTAAAGATATCCAAGTGTAGGTCTATTTCAGTCAGCACTTCTCTGATTTGAATGTACCTTTGTAGTACCTCCGCTTCACTAAAATTGTTCCAGATACGTGCATCAGTTTAATTGGAATTAGAACTTGGGCTGAAAATTGCATACATTTTAAGCCAACCTGGATTGGTGTTTAAAAGTCAGAAGGATGAGCTGGGAGAGGGCTTGCCACAGCTGAGACTGACACACTTCTTATTTTTGGGATTAGAAAAATAAAGGAGATGCTTTAGTTTGGAATTGCCATATTTGTTTTTGCTTATTAGTGAAGTGTCGTTGATCAAAATGTAACTGAACTCTTACAATACATAAGCTTCTTTCCTTTGCTGATGTTGCCAGTTAATTTTAATCTATATTAGTTATTACTTGTATCTTTGTGTAAGTTTATGGTATAGTGCACTGCTGAAATACTTTCCCTGTATTCTGATTTTTATGAGAAATCTGGTTTACTTTGCAGTGAAGGATTTGGGGGGCAATGAAAAGAAATTGCTATAGTAATCTTTAAGCATCAAAAAATATGACAGAAAAGAAACTTGTTGATGGAGCTATTCAAATATTCAAGACAGCTTCAATTCAAGGAAATTGTGGCAAGAAAGTCATATCACACCTTCTCTTTTAATGGTATATATTCCTAGTTGTATCATCTGCTATTATAATAAGCATAGCTGTATGTTTTCCTTTATGTTGCTCAGTTACAGAAAAACTACTTTTTTTTTTAACGGCAGCATAATTGTATTGCCTAATGAATAAATTATTTAACACATATAATCCTGATTGATATTGCAGTAAAGTACAAGTTATTCCTACTACTAATTAATAAGCACCTACAAAGATGGTTTAACTAATCAAATATATAGATATTCTTGAGGCTAATTGTTCAGTTTAACGAAATAGATATCTCCCACTGAAGCAAGTGTCATGTGCCCTTACGCCAAGCAGCTAAAAGAGTTATAAATCCCCTTGCACAATAGCAATGGGGTCAAAGCGTGTTCTGAACTGTCTTCTGCTTGTGCAGTCTCCTTGATTTTAATGGGAACACACATGTAGAACAGAGCAGAATTTTCTACTATGTTTTGACTTGAGATTTTATTTTATTTTTTCTTAATTTGTGCTCTGTTCAACTTTACATCACTTTAAGTACCAAAACTAAAATAAATAGAATGAGGAAGCTCAACTATGAAATACAGTCTATCTGAAAGAAATAAAAGGCAGACAGGTAGGAAGGCACTAGTGAGGGTCTGTCATGGGAATGCACAGGTTACTGGCTAGCAAGCATGAATCACAATGAAAGCCTTTTGGATACACAGTAGCTGTGGGTCTTTCACATTAAGAGCCACTGACAAATTTAGGAGGAAAGAAATCCATTAGTAAACCAAAATATAGCAAAACAATTCAACACAACTGAATTCCCAGACAGACCTGATATCAGTTGCTGTTATTGACGGATGGGAAGGGGTAAGTTAAAGACAGCTGATAGTGAGTTGTAATGACATGGTGGAATGGGGTAGAGGCACTCATCCATGAACAGCAGGGCGAATACAAGATAAAAGAGCAGTTATTTGCTTAGTCACCTTTTGCTTCTCATTACTGACTGGAGTACCAGATCATCCCTATCCAGATGTTACTTATGACATTCAGGTATTTTCTAGATCTTAGTCAAAATGTCAGATATCTGGGAAAGAAAAAAACCCAAACCCAACCATAAGCCAAAACCCCCTAGAACAATTAGGCAGACTAATCTGAAATAAAACATCGTGCCTGGAAAAGTGGCAAGTCAGAAATTTGATGTTACTGAATTAATGATTTATCATGACAGTTATGTTTGGAGGATTCCCTGTCATATCTTTACCTCTCATCTCATGAAGATATTGCCACCTAACTTCTCATCTGTGCCACCATCAGCAGCAGCAGTATTAATAAGAAGCAAATATAATGAATGTTTTTTCTTAAGTCTTTGGCTAAAAATCCTGTTGAAATCTATGGATTTGTCCTCTTGGTATCAACAGATTCATGATTCAGGGCATTTATACTTTCTAAACTATAAACTGCTGTTGGATAAATTTTTATTTAGATTCACTGCTCCTAATTTTTTAAAAGCATTCCTGGGTACATTTGAAAGACATTTCTGTAACTATTAAATGTACCTTTGGCTAAGAACTTGCCGTGCGCTGCTGTATCAAACTTTCTAATACAACCTGTCCCTCAAGGATTTTTTTTATTATTTACCATGGACCCACTTGAAGTGCACCAAATAAAGGGGGTAAACCTTTCCTCTTAGACTTTAACAGCAAGTTCTATTTCTCCCTGGCAGTCTTCACTAATCCATTTAGAAGGGACTGAAAATATTCGAGTTGGGGAATAATGAGAATACTCTTTAAATATAGATCTTAAAATAAAGAAAAATTTTATTCCTCCTACCTCTTAAGCAGTATTTCCTGAGTTAAACCAGAAAATGTACTTATTTAGCCAACATATATGTGAGACCTTGCTTTGTTTTCCTTATTTGCCAACCTAGATACACCAGACCATGTTTATTCTTTTTGAGGTCTAGACTCTGAAACATTCTCACATACCTTAACTTTAGCCGTATTTCTGATCTTTTATATTCTCCCTTTCACATTATACAAGATCAAGCACAACAGACACCAAATATTCTATGACAGCCAGAGGATTACCATTTCTGTGTCACATAAAAATTTACATAAAAAGCAAGCAGATTACTAATTGCATGTTTCATAATATGGCAATGTTGCCAATATTTTAGTGCCTGGGTATTTACTAGGCATCTGAATGATTCTTACAAGCTAATGATTTCTATATCTATGTCAAGGAACACATTCATACTACAGGAAAGTTTTTCTAAACTTTTGCTTCAGTGTGTGGTTGGGCATAGCCAAGCATGAGGATTGGTTGAGAAGAAATTAGAAATAAAGCACATTTGTGTTTTCCTGATGTTTTGGGAGGCTGGTTCATAAAATCCAAAAACAAAGCAAGAACCGTAGGACTGTGATACACTTCTACGTTATTTGGTTCATCAGCCCTCCATGCTATGGTGAGGTTACATACACAAAATTGGAGCAAGAAGTCTGACAGTTTTCAGTACATTTGAACTCATGTGGAAAGGGCCTCAGGACAAACTCTCTGTAAAAGCATCCAGAAGCAGAAACAGGAATAACTGTGGCCCATTCTCTGCTAAACTTTGCTGATACCTCCTGCCATCCAAGAATCTCTGCTAGTTTTATATATTACCTTAGCTTATCTGACTCCTCTTAACCAGCTGGAAAAAACTGGTGTAAGTATTCTCACTCTCCCAATGTCTTCTCCCTTGCCCAAGTGTTAATGATATTCCCTGGTTATCCAGCAGTAGCTTTGCATACATGTCAAACATATTTCTAGCAACCGTGAAGTCAAGATCTTTTCTTAAGTTTGTGTGCTTTCATTGCTTGATTCTCTCTTTTTTCCTCTCTCTCTCCCCTCTTGATGACAGATCTTTAATATATGATTAAAAATGAGTAAAGAGTTTGACATTAAACAACTGGCATAGCAGCCTATGGTATTTGCTAGAGCTACTGAGAGTGTTTTTAATAAACAGGCATGATGATTTTCTCTTTCAATACCAGTGTCAATGATAGCAAGCCCAAGACCGAGACCTTGGGAAGTAAGCCCCAAATTTGTGGCAATCTAAGCACAATGAAACTCAGAAATGTAAAATCTAACTCCTAACTATTTCCAAAAGCTTTTACTTAGTGGACAGTAAGGTAGCCAAATGCTTTTACTCAATAACAGCTGAGGAATTTTGATAATCATGTACTGTATCTGCAGTGCTTTGCCTCTCATCCATGTGTTGTTACATGAGATTATTTACCTCTGCCGTAATATATAGCTTAACACTGATGAACTCAGCCCATGTAACCTTCTTCATCCTGAGTGGCAGCACTCTTACATAATAGTCCAACTTCCCAAAACTAGGCATATGATATAGTAAACTGAGATACCACGGTGTTAATGAAAGATTTGAGCTCTGCCAGTACTGATGGTTACTACTGACTACTTAGAACAACGTAGGGCCAGCAGGCTGCATCCTTCACAGAGTTTAAGCAGACTATCTTCATTCAATTTAGAAAGCCATTCTGGCCTCCCCGAGCTGAGGAGCTGACCTGTTATTTCTATTTAGATGTAACTATTAACAAATTTTTAATGCAACCTGGCAATGTTACTTTTCTCTAGCAAAATATACATTTCCCATGTCCTCTGTTACATTCAAATAACCATATTGCAGTGGGTGAATTGCTTGTAAATAGCACTTTAGGGTGGGCGGGAGAAGATTGGTTCCAGGCTGTCGTGCCATACTGTTTCCTTGTGAACAGCTTTTCAGTATCTATGTGTAGCAAACTTCACCTTTCAGATCCCAACGGCTTCACAGCAAGTGACTTTTCATAAATGAAGTGGTAGAAGAGCTATTCCTATGGTTCACTGCTTCTCATTGCTCTCCTGTCTATGATGCATACACTGGACTTTGGAACTATGCTGCCCTTCCTACAACTTCTCTACATTTGCTGCTTCCACATTACTGTTCCTTTTTGTATATCACCCATTTTCCCTTAGCAGGATCATAGGTATTCCTCCCATGGTCTCAATATTATCTTCCCTAAATTGAAAAACTTCAATTCTCGACTGATCATATTTACGGTTAAACTACTTAGCAAAGGTCATTTGGGAGACATTTAGAATGTTTTGAATACTTATCCCCAAGTCCAGCATTAGTGGATGTTATTTTTGGTCACAGAGTTTATTTGTTTTCGTTTTCTCTCTCCCATGTATTCTTCCCTGAACCTGCAGTAATGGAGTCAGCAGTTCCCTTGTTTTAGCTCAATTTTCAGTACATTTGATTTTTGAGCCAAGTGGAAAATAGGAGAGTAGGAGGAGTTTTATTTAAAATATGTAAGACATGATCTTTTCAATGAACCATTTGTTTCTTTTCAACTAATGCAGTGAGGTATATTTCCATGCATAAAAATAAATTTAATTCAGAGAATTACAGCAGCACTCATAAATGTTTAATGAAACTCTAGAAAACTCTTTCTGCTTTTGTATATTCCAGTTTATGTTTGATAAAGTACAAAACCAGAGAGTTCTTTTAGTAATCTTGTTTATTCTTAAATGTCTGTCACACTCTGGAACTCAGATCAGGTATAAAAGCACAGCAAATTTTCAAGTTAAAAAAAAATCTGTTTCTGGGATATGTCAGCGGGAGAGAGAATGTTACAATTTTTTTTTGAAGTATTCTCTTCACTACCACTTCAGTGCCTTAAAACATAGTGACACAAAAGATAAGATCAATGTTGGTACCTCTCCCAAATTTTTTTCATGCATTTCCTTATTTACCCTGGGAACAGCCTTTCAGACAGAGGTTGCTCTGCAGGCAGAAGCAGGAAAAAAAAAGTGTTTTGACACATTATCAAAGGGTGATATATTTGGTGTCCTTATCTAAAGTCTGCACTTTGAAGAAAGGCAGTGTGAGCAGGTGGTTTCCCCACACTGCTTCAAACACAGGCGATACAAATTAAAATAGGTCAAAATACACACACTACTCTCATCTAGATACCCTAGAAGTTTGTTTCTTCAAGCAAACATCTAGTCTCCATCCCCCACTGTCCTTTTTTAAGGATTGCTAGG
Source organism: Phalacrocorax carbo (assembly GCF_963921805.1). Classification (NCBI taxonomy): domain Eukaryota; kingdom Metazoa; phylum Chordata; class Aves; order Suliformes; family Phalacrocoracidae; genus Phalacrocorax; species Phalacrocorax carbo. Next base: position 20,204,383 of record NC_087517.1, on the reverse strand, counting down.
ACCACAACCTTGTTACAGCCAGCTGAGTAAAACAAACTCTGTTCTGCCTATGCTAAGTGTTATTTAAGAGATTGTTAACTGTGGGTGGAAATAACAGCTGTATCTTCTGGGAATTGTACAGCAAATTACGTACACATGAAATTGGTTGGGTCCCCAGCTGACTGTATCAAGTCACAAATCAACTAGCGATTGTGGCACCCCCCACTTAAAGTCAAAATTGGGCAGAATATTGAGAACTTGCCAATGCAAGTTTTCTTTGCTATCTATGGTGATACGCTAGCTGATTTTTCCATCCAGGCATTAATTAGCATTACCTTAGCACATAAAGTAAGGAGATAAAGGTAAGAGAAATAACAGAGTCCTGATGTTCCTTCAGGATAAGAAATTCAACCTTTTAGCCAATGAAATATGTATAAAAAGTCTTTGAACATTGTAACCTTTCCCTTGCGACATGATCACAACTGCATCTGATCCATTGCCACTTTTTCCAGCCATCAAACCATTCAGAAAATTAGTCAGAACTAACCTTGTTTAGCAGTGGAGAAGCCAAGTGGATTTCTAGAAGGTCACCGTACCCAGCACTGCCCCCTCTTCATCCTACACTAGAACTGCAAAACTCAAAACATCTTCACAACAGAGGCATAACCCAACATGCTATTTCAACCATGTGCGCATGGGCCGCAGCACGCCAGGGAAATTGTATGCTTTATGTGTCTTCATTATCTATTTTGGGATCTTTGTATGATTACTGAAAAGACCTCACTGTTTTTCCGTGTTAAATATTTGCTTATGCAACCTTCCCCCTGCAGGCAACGGGGTTCATGTGATCCTTACTTTATAAGGCATTTCAGTCCCATATGTTGCTCCTGGCACTTTTTGCTGCTCTACTGGCACCTCTGCTGCTTGCCCTTTAACTGAAGTGACAATTAAGTCATAATAAAACAAATCTTAAGCTGTAATAGAAATCTCTGCAAGCCTGAGGCTAAAGCAACAAAGACCCCGTGTAGATTGTGTTTAAAAGTTATAGACTGCATCTGGCCACATGACAATAATGATATAAACCCCTAAATTCCATCAGAATTTTGAGACTGACTTCCCACAGCTCAAGGAAAGCAGGTTTTGTCTGATGTACAGAATTGCTTTGATGTTAACAGAAGTGTAAAACCTTCAAGATTAATTAGAGCTCAAAGTATAAACGCAACAAAGGGAATTCCCTTCCCTTCTGTTCTTTCCCAATGGAGAGGGGGAATTCCCTTCCCCTTCTGTCTTCTCTCTGTGCAGGGAGGGAATCCCTTTGCTATTCTTTCTCATGATGATGCTTCTTTTCTCTCCCTGAGAGCAATGGGAAGTTCTTTTTTCTCCTTGTTTCCCCTTTTCGCATAAGAGGATTGAGGACTCCCCTTTCTTCCCATCGTCTCCTCCCAGAGGTAAAGAGGGATTCCTTTGCCTGCTATTTTCTGCAGACACTCACTGTACCAGTTTTCTGCTTTAATATTTCAGTATAGGAACGACTTTTTTTTTTTTTTTTTTAAAACCTCTGAGTGCAGCATTTTACGCTACAAAAATATGAGACCAGACACCCACTTCAAATTTGGTTACTGGCAGCTGGGATCTAAATATAACTGTATCCACTTAGTACTGCTCTCTCTACTTTTAAGTGCTAATTAATAATTAATACAGAGAATGGGGTTTAAAAACAAAACAGAAAACCAGAATCCGTATTTCATTAAAGGTGTTTCTCTTCAGTCTAAAGCACACCCTCTAGAGCTTTTAGGGCAAGAATTTTGCTTTTTGCACTAGAACTGACAGGGATGATTTTCTCCCCCAGGAATTACTGAATACCATGAATTAGCAAATTCCTTCAAGATCACTTTGATGGAGGGTGGTGGCCCAAAGAAACCATCAGAAATGTACAGATTAAGTTCCATTTCCGTCGTATGCCACTGAAGCAAGCTTCATGTTTCCCTTCACAGGGTAATGAGTTTCACCTGTGTGATTAAAAACAAAGAATAATGGATGATGATGTGGACTTAGTTCATTTACTATAGTACTTGTTGTTGGGTTTTAATAATTTAGAATATTGCAGATAACAGAGGTACCTGTTCTGTGATACCTTTGGCAAAATATAATGAGATATTATTAATGTGAAACCTCATCATAATGTATGTCCTGGGGTAATCTCTCTCTGGTAGGATGTGGCTGGTAGATTCTCCCTGAGAAATTTTTGTTCTCCTTGCCAAAAAAAATGAAGTGAGCTGCTAAAGAATTGGTAAATTTCTAATGTCGAATGCATTTTTCTGGTTTTAAATGAAATGCTCTTTATATTTTTTCTCCTAACTGGTTTTCAGTATCAAGAGCACACTCAACAAATTTAAAAGGGGGATTTCTAAAAACAAAGAAAAGCATAATAATAATTAAAAGTAAAAGGACTAATTAAGGAAAATAGTTTAGAAACCATAGAATATCATCAGTAAGACATCTTTTCCTCCTCAAAGCTTTCTTATCCTGATTGATTGTTCCCTGTTTCTTTCTGTAGCCGTGGAAAAAACTGTGATAGTACTAAAAATATAATTAATGTTTTGCCTAAATGTTTATAGGAAAAGACAGTCCCTTAGGAGCAAATCTTTGTTTAAATAAAATTACAAGCCTGTTGATTCTATCCACTTTCTGCCCAGATTAGTTGATTAGGGTTTCTGGTCTCACAGATGAAGCACCACTAGTGTCACAAAACCCCTGCTACGTAGTCATTATGCTTTAAGGACTTTTAACAGAAACAAACAAAAATTTGTGACAATGTCATCTTCAGATACGTTGACATCAGCTACTCTTTCATCTTATATCTCTAGAAAGGCACCGTAGGAGGTGTATCACAAATATCGTAACAGCAAGTTGATAAAACAGGCAGAATGAGTGTAATCAGACTATTTTGAACATTCTCATTTCAAAAATATGTCATATTTCATAATAGGACATAATTTCATTTTGTGAAGGTAAATAGATGTAAATCTTGCATTATTGGAATCCAACATCCTCTGTGCAAACAAAAGATTGGTCAATCGGCCAGGTCAACCCCAGAATTACTGGGAAACCAGTAATCTCAGTGACAGCAACCACCATCAAAGAACTGATAGCAAGACAGGAGCCAGGTACTTCTAAGTGGTAACTTCTCCTCTGGCAGCTTGCTAATTCTGTCTTTCACAGTTTCAATTCCTCCACTTGAGACAGAGTTCAATATGAACTCCTCAATACATCTTAAGCATCTGCCTCAGCCAGGTCTCAGCTGGCTAGAATTAAAGGCTTAAATGATTTAATTTGTGAGTAGGTTATCTGAGTCACTGTGTTACTCACAAAACTTAGGATTCTGCAGTGAAACCTTGGCTAAATTCTCATGTGTCACTGCACTGTTACCTTCACATTTGTGAGATCTCCAGCATTTTTATAGCTGGTACAGTATCACTTCAGTTGAGTGGTACACTATCCTTCTCTGCCTTAAGTGATTGTAATGAAATCATATTAGGGAGCATATAACGTAATTTAGCTTAGTAGTTTTGTTTTTGAAAATAAGAAGAATCACAAAAGTTATTAGTCGGGATTTCCATTTACTGCTAAGATACCATGGCTTTGAAAGGCTTTTATTTAAAGAACCATTCATTATCTGTATTTCTTTTGGTGTCAAGTCCTCAGACTTCCCCACTGCTGTTTCCAGCTCTTAAAACTGAGCAAAATCAGCAATCATTCTTTTTTCTGGTGCTTCATACAGTGAAGAAAAGGTGAAAATATGTGAAGGTCACATGGATGTTATGGCTGTAGGGAAACTCTGGGTAAGCTGTGCAAATATTGTACATGCAAATATTCCATAAATTTTCAGTCTGGTGGTTCACCAAAATGGGTATCATGGTCAGCTCTCTAAGGGCTGCTGAACGAACCCCAATGCTTTGATTTATTTACAAACACTGTTATGTGAAAAAGGCAGCCTCAGCCAAGAACTAATTTGCTATACATTTGTTTGCTCCTTCTAATCATATGTTTATCTATTCAAATTTTCTTAAAAGAGCATTCTGGCAAGCGGTATAGGTACACATGGTATGACAGGGCACTCAACTCTCATGAACCATCCTCAATTCTGCCTTCAATAACACCTCTGTGAGGCCTGTACCAATGTAAATTAGCTGAATATTCATCTTTTATGAACAAACATCAGTGGATTTTACTATTCAGCTGTTCTTAAATGATGTGAATGGTATTGTAAAAGGGGCTGAACTAGAGACACAGTGCCTTCAGAGATATTTACAAAATGAGGAAGTATCACATTATATTTTGCTGAAGACCAAAAGGTGGGCCGTGCCTGTAGTAATGCCTGAGGAACAAACACTCCTCAAGCATGAGTTTTGGTTACGCTCTTCTGCCTCGAACTCAGCCAAGCTCCTACCCCAAACCTTCTGGTACACAAATATACAAGCCCAGAAAGAGAGCTACCGTGTCAGGCCGCATTCCGTTTCTTTCGATAGGACTCGATATCTTCCAAGTATCAGGCATATCCTTATGAACTAATCTCCCGCTCCAGAAATCACATGCCAATGAAAAAACCCACAGGCAACGGAAGCAGGTCGGGCGCGAGCGGGAGGAGCGGCGCGGGGCGCGGCGGCCCTTCCCTCCCGCAGCCGGGCGGCGCGGCCCGGGCGGCGCCGGCGGCCGCTCTCCGTGCGGGCGAACGAACGCCCCGCTTCCCGGGGCGCCCCGGCAGCCCTGCGAAAGCTCCCGGCCCGGCCCGGCGCGGCCCGCTCGGCCGCCCCAACCCACCCCGCGGGGGCGCCTCACAGGCGTCGTCCCCTCTTCACAACGCGCTCCCAGGGCTCGTGCTGGCGCCGCCAGCGACGGTGAACGGCGCGGGGCGTGTCCCGCTTCTGAGAGGTGGTGAATGCGCACGGCTCTGCAGGCCTGGGACTGGCCGAACGGTGTGAGAGCTGCTCGCCTCACCCCGGGAGCCGTTATAAAATGCCATGCAAGGGAATGTGCTTAAATATGTAAATTTTTTACATGTACGTTAGTAAGGTATAGTAATTTACGTAGTGATGCAGAATTAAAAAAAAAAAAATTCAAGAAAACTAAACACCCTTTGAAAAGGGAGACGAACTGTAGACAAATGCATGCTGCAAATTTTAATCCTTTTGGTTTTTTAATCCAGTGTCTGCAAATTAGGTTTTGTCCGCAAGCTTGTTTGTGTCCTCACGGAGTGGAGATACATTATCAATACAGCGTTCCTGGATCCACAGTAGCTAACGTTAGTGTCAGCTCTTACTGGCAAGAAGCCAGAAAGAGAGAAACATTTCATTTATTATCATTGACAAATATATAGGACCAACAAAAAAGATCCTCTCAGATCTAAATTCCAATTTTTAAAATTAAAGTTACTATAATCACATAATTCAGACTGATATTTTAATTAGCATTAGGTAGTTCATACATAATATGTATGTTTGCATGAATGATGTTAAACAGAAGAATGTGCTTCATTTTGATGAACTTGGAAGATAATGCTTTGAGCAAGATGATCAAGACAGATTTCATGTGCTCAGTTGGATTCTCACAGCTAAGTGGAAATCCCACATCATACTCTTAATTCATTGTGAACAGATAATCTTTTCATGTCTCTGACAAGGAATATTTTAATTCATTGTCTCCTTTCAACTGATGGATCCTACCAGTGACAAACTCATATAAAAATATTCAGAATCTGCGTTCACCGTATGTTACTTCATTATACTACTAGCATTAGCACATGGCGGAATTGTGGCTTTTACTGAACAATTTTTTTTGCAACATATCAAGGCAAAAACATTGCACTGGCTATAAAAAGAAAAAGGTGGTAACACTTTTGCTGATATTTACACATTTGTCCAGCCCACCACGAGAGACCTATTAGTAGAAAGAGTACTAATACCATGTCAAAACTTGGCACGTAGAAAAACTGAGAGTCTGGGTGATGTATGTATTGTCTTAGTGTTTCTTTGGACTGACCTCTGACGGTTGGGTCTGAAACAATAATGAGTATTACCACCCAAGTATTAGTGAGTCGTCCTCTGTACCAACATTGTTCAAGAAGTTCTCGTGTACTCAGTCATGATATTTTTTTAGACATTCGTTGTGTCTGATATCTTGAGCTAGAAATCAGATGCCTAATGTCTAATGAACAACAGTAGTAGTTAGATGCCTTCTTTTAAGTACGAGCCTTTGCTGGCACTTATAAAATACGTCCTCGAATGTAGTTAGTTCCGGTTCAATTAAACAGTACTAAGTTCAACAGCAGGTGCTTCTACAGTTAGATTGTTAACATGGCTTACCCATCCAAATTTCCTTCAACCCTTTGACATTTCTTCTCAACACACAGTAAGATAAAATTTAGATAATCAAGTGTCCTTACCATCAGGATCAGTTTCAGCAATTTGAGCTCCTGTAAGGAAAATGTTCTCAATTGTGTAACAAACACTGTCCTAGCCTGTCTCCCTGCATCACTAGAAAGCATTCAGCTCTACTAATGCCTTATGTTGAAGAGAAGAAGTGTTTGTTCTTAAAATCAATATATGTAACACACAGCCTGGCTGCCCAAATAAAATATAAGGCACCATAAACCCTTCATTTTATTATGTATCAGTACATTTAATCTAAGGGGTCATTGACCTATTTCCTTTAGAAATAAATTACAGTGCTCACGGAAAATGACACTGAGCTCAAATCCTTTCGGTGCGTTTGAAGGCCTGGATGAAATGGATCTGCAGGAACAGAGAAACCTTTCACTTATTTCACATGGGCCATCAAGTAATCATTAGATTGTAAGAAAGAGGTGTTTCTACCATCCTGGCCAGATGTAAACCAATGAACTAGGAGTGAATATGCCAATTTTCCATTACTATTCTCCTGAGCTATGTGACCACCCTGTTAGTAGATAAAACTGTTAGGGACCTGATGAAATTAATTTCATTCTCATGCTTTCCAATAGTCCTTTTCCTGAGAAGCCTTTGTAGGCTGAAAAACTCATCTAAAATTTCACTTGGAGTACGATCCAATAGCAAAGTAGAATCAGAGCTAGTGTTTGCATCCAGCTTTCAGCTGCCACTCTTAATTTTCTTACTTTTATCATCTCTGTGATACAGCCAAACACTACCACAGAGTAACTTCACCTAGAAATAAAGTGATAAAGATTGACTTTGTGCTTAGGTATGCCTCATATATAAACAGCATATATACCTATATAGAAAAAAGAAAATAGACTATGCTTTTGCTAACCTTATTAGTTAGAAAGTATTACCTTCTTCATCGCCATCTTGAATTTAGAACAGATATGGGTCATGGAAATGTAATTTTAGAGAGCACTAAGGTTATGGAGATCTCTAAGGTTATGCAGCCTCCTGAGCCCCACACCTCAAAAATAGTTACAAGATTCATATGTGTGGCTTCAGCTTTGTAATCTGTGAATACACAACCACCAATCACCCCTTCTGAGCATGACATCAGTGATGACATCTCTAGCTAGATACCAAAGCTTGCTTTTCAGTGAGATGCGTTTCTAACTTTAGACTCTAGCAAGTTCTCAAAAATATGACATATTTCAAACGTATGCAGAATGAATACAGAAATATGGAGTGCGTATAGAGAAGGGACATAACCATAAAGGAAAAAGCTTAAACTTTGTGTCATTACTTTGGATGCTGTAAACTGTACCCAATTTAGGGGGCTTATGGCCCCAAAACTGCACTTCCCCCCAAATAGACCATTATGTCATTTTGTTCTTATTTGTTATTCTAATACCTTCTTGTCCAGACTTAGAAAATACACATCAGCTTCCTATAGTGGATACGTTGACCACAGTCTCCCACTCATGCTCTGTAAATGGCCAACCAAACAGGTTGCAGATGCTTTGATGGTGCTTTGGCTTGATCAGGAAGTTTGACCATGGCCAAGGATTTGCTTAAAGTCAAGTATAAAACAGTAATATGTGTTCACCCAAATCAGTAAGAGATTAGTATTATTCCAAACTGGAAAGTAGTAGAGTCTCATAATCAGATAGATTAATTGGGCTTCAGATGAGTGACATTTGTCCTGTCATACTATAGCAGACTACAGTACCAAAGAAACATTTATTTTTGAAAATCAGAAGATCTAGTACTTTTTACAGTTCACTTTCACATTTTTACTTCCGTGATAAGTATCATAAAGGATCACCTCAGCTGAAAAGACTGGATGTCCCCTTGATACACTGATAGACAGAATGGCTTGACTTTGCACTCACTCCAGTGGGCTCATGAGAACATTGCTCACAAGTATGCCTCTCATTACATTAGGGAGTATCTCATCCGTTTCTAGTTTTAAAGCATATTAATATGAAGCGATCAGGAGCCACATTCTGTCCTTATTTACAGTCTGCAACTCCTCTTGGTGCTAGGTTCATATTAAAGCCATGGTGACCTCCATTTCTCTTGTTAAGGTGAATCAAACATTTTTAGTGAGTCTCATAATGCCGCATGCTAATCCCTCTATGGAAGCTTCTCTGGAGACATTTTAAATGTGTTTGTTTATTAAGAAGACCATATTTATATCTTCAGGGAAGCCTGTATATAAAAGGGAAAAACCTTGTAGGGCAGATGTTGCAGTTGGCTAAAAGATTGAAACTGAGCTTTGTTTTATGCAAACTAGAGCATGAACATTTATCATGTAACTCAGATCTTTTAAAGGAGCAGGATGAAAGAATAAAAGGATAAAATTTGAACACCTCTTCATGGCCCAGTACTGCATTATGGAAGTGTTGAGAATGTATCAATTGACTAATTCCCAATACACTTTATTATTGCTGGTCAATAATAGCTTTTAAAAGCTTCTCCAAGAGCTGGTTCAGCAAACTATATTTAAGCTTGTTATTTAATAACACACACCAACATTTGACCTACATTAAACGTAATGAAACTGTACTTTGTCCAGTATAACTAGACTAATCAATCACATTCATTCAGCTAGTGTGGCCTGCAGGACAGTGGTGACTCCGCTGTTGGGACTTAATGTACACATGGATAAAATGCAAAATGCTAGCATGTCACTAATGTGTTCTGAGGATAAACTAATATTATATCCCGTGTTGTGTGAAAGACTTTTGGAACCTCCACTCTTAGAAGAGGTAATGACCCATTAAGCTCCAAAGCCCTGGGAAAGAAATTGAATACCTTGTTATAGTTCAACATGACAAGACACCCAAGGTAACTTTCTGAATTTCATCTATCATTTTCCAGATATGCTGGACACACCTATTTGTAATGGCTACAAAACAAACAGCTTTCCTACATTTGTGGTCTGGAACATCCAAATGGCCTGTCACTGCATGTTTAGACTCAAGTTCTGAGATCTTCTGTTATCTTGTGGAAACTATTTTGGGGTGGGGGGAAGAATGAAGACAAAAGAAGTAGAAGTGTTTGCCACAAAATTGACCCCATAGACAACATCAGCAAGATTTTGCAGAGTTGCAGCCACCCAGCTTTCACTTCAGTGAAAGGAAAATGAAAATAAAACACAGGGTTCTCTGAATTTACAAGATCTGAGAAAATAAGGCCCACACAGCTACCACTAGCCCAGGGTGAATTTCATGTTTACCCAGTGGAGGAAAACTGTTAAACATTAACACCAATCAGCATAATATATTGATCACTGTAAACTATATATCTGTAGCTTCATATTTCGGTCAGAAATGTGCCTGTTCTTAGCTTCATATCCCTGTTCCAGGCCTTTTGAAAGGGCCTTTTCTTCATCAGTAAGACAAAGGGAAAGGAGATTGTTTTTATTGTTCTGTCATAATTCGTCACACCCTAGCTGTGTAGGCAGTTGATGCTTTACCTCCTTAGTAATATAAGCAAAGAAAAAAATCTGGTGTTTCTGCTTTTGATTTGCCTGCAGGTGAAATACAAAGGGCCAAACTGACAGTCAACATTTAAGTCATAGTTATATTGCAAGAGTGTTTACAGTGGCAATGACAGCAGTGACTGCCAGCGCTCAAAATCACAGCACTGATGATAACTGAGTAAACAGTTTTTGGAACACTAGGTCATCCAAATGTCATTCTTTGGTATATCAATATATCTCATTATCCCTCATGTACTACTTCAACTAGACATGAATACAACTGTAGAATACATTGTTTTTATATATAAACAATGCAAACAGTTCAGATCATGGGCACACTATTCATTAAGAAAGTTCAAACTCTTCTATCAAAATATCTTGTTGCCTTTCCAGAATGAAAGTCACTTGTGATATTGCTATGATACAGCATGCAACATGATGTTTTTTGTTTCCCCTCTAAATGTCAATGCTGAGTAAGGAAATTAAGTTTGCAATCAGTACGCTTTAGCGTGAAGCTAACTGACAGTTTGGTTTTGTTGGGTGGCATATAGCTAAAATCTTTCAGAGAACTATTTGTTCAGGAGCAGGGTATGCGACACTGACAAAAACTGAAATGATAGCGTTAAGCTTGACAGTCAGGAAGATCTCAGTGAAAGAAAAGAACATTAATATACTCACCACTATGTTATATTTTACAATGTACTAAATAGAAAGATTAATGGCTGGAGATGGACATTCTCAGTATTTATATTCCAATAAAAGGGTCATAATAAAGTCATTTCAGTTTCTAATCAAAAATCCTGAATAATAGCATAGTAACATAGAGGACAGTAAAAATGACTTTTGGTGGCCTGTGACATGATTTTGATGGCATGTATTCAAGTCAGCAATACGCACATCAGAATATCATCACAGTAGGCTCCTTTTAGTATGATTGTTGAACATTTTTAATTATATACCAAACAATGAAATGGGTACTGTGGATGAATGTTGAGGGACAAGGGACAAGTTATGTGACATTGACATATAAGTCTGTACTGCTCTTATATTGGAACTCCTCTAAAGAAGGTCAAGGCTGCCAAGCTCCACCAGTTCAGCAGGTGGCACTCAGAAGCAAATAAGGAAATAAAACAAAGATGCAATCAGAAGGAAGTGTATGAAACAGGGCAAGAAAGCACTATGTTTTCCAAGTTTCTTGACTCTTTTAATTGTGAAACACATCAAAGGATCTTCCACTTCAGAATTATTTCTCTTCTGTGATGATCACCTTTAACCCTATCATTATGAATATCTTGCAGAAAAATTCGCAATACTAAATGAGCATCGCAGAAATTAAATTATTGTACCAGCGTATGCTAGCCATAGGTCTTCAAGCAGACAAAACCTTGGGCTAAAAAGGGAATATACACCACCAATCATAAATTTATTTGGCCTTTGACATATTTTAATGCACAGAGTTGGACAGATGAGGGAGCTGTATTCCATAATTTAAAGCTGGACAGTGCTTTTAACATACAGTTTATATAAGAAGTGTGAAGGACCATTACTCCATAGGAAAAATATTTGTCTGTATTAGGAAGAATCAGGTTGTTCTTTCCAATTTCAGCAACGTATGTACCTTTCTTACATCACCCTTCAGTTCTGCTAGCTGGCACAGGAGTAGAAAAGGGTTGACCTTAGCCAACTGGCCACTATTCCCTGGCTTGTTCCTGAAAGGACACGATGGCATGTGAGACTTGGAACAAAATGCACAGAAGAGCAGGGAGAAGACCTACTCATGCTCTACAAAACACTAATCTAGGTCTTAAAGCCAAACTGTAGTTAGCTGCGGGATGACCACCATAAAGAGCGTTATGAATTCACCTTTGCTTGAGGTAGTGGATACCCCCTAAACTGTCTTCTTACGGGTATATATGTTTGCATATTCGGCCTCCCCCAAAACTCTCTATCTATCAATATCTCAAATTATTTCTTTTTAGGTTCTATCATAAATAACTGCCTCTTCATTAAACAAATTATTACTTCTCACCTGCTCAAATGCTAACACCTGCTGGAAAGCAGCTCTGTGGAAAGGGACCTGGGGGTCCTGGTGGACAGGAAGCTCAGCATGAGCGAACAGTGTGCTGCTGCAGCCAAGAAGGCCAGCAGGATGCTGGGTTGCATCAAAAAGGGCATCGCCAGCAGAGATAAAGGAGTCATTATCCTGCTCTACTCAGTGCTTGTCAGGCCACACTGGGAGTACTGTGCGCAGATCTGGTCCCCGCTGTACAAAAAGGATGCAGACAGGCTGGAAGGGCTCCAGAGAAGGGGTACCAAGATGATCAAAGGAATGGGAAGCCTGCCCAGTCCTAGGCTGGGAGAGCTGGGTTTGTTCAGCCTTGACAGAAAGAGGCTTAGAGGGGATCTCATCACCATGTACCAGTACTTAAGGGATAGCTACAAAGAAGATGGAGGCTCCCTTTTTACACAGAGTCCCATGGAGAGGACAAGGGGGAATGGGGAGATTCCAATTGGACATCAGAGGGAAATTTTCCACATTGAGGACAGTCACCCATTGGAATAATCTCCCCAGGGAAGTGGTTGACTCGGCTACGTTGGACACCTTCAAGACTCGTCTGGACAGGGTGCTGGGCCATCTTGTCTAGACTGTGCTCTTCCTAGAGAGGTTGGACTAGGTGATCCCTGAGGTCCCTTCCAACCTGAGATTCTGTGATTCTGTGATTTTCTTTATAAACAAAATGAAGGCTTTTGCTAAATTGCCAGTGAAAGTGTCTTAAAAACTTATTTAATACTACCTATAGAAAGAGGGTTTGGGTTGATTATAGGTTCACACCACACACAGACACACACACTCCATTTTGAACAGATAACTATGTGCTATATAATTCATATCAGATGCTGGTTTCAGTCCAAGTCAGTATGTTCTTACCCTTCTTTTTACTGAAGGAATAGCAGCTAAGCTGTTGGGGCACTAAAAGCCCCAGCTTCCTCTTAGCTGAAATATTCTTTAGAGGTCTTGTGTTACGCCTAGCAGAAAAATGTATATATCAATGTTGCAGACGCTGACTTTATTCTTTTCTCTGAAACTGTGTTCCTCTGCAATTGTGCTCTAAGACCCATGGTCCTATACAGCTGAGGAGGTTGTCCCCCTTTTCCTTACACTCAGTTTCACATTTTTGTTTTCTTTTAAGACATCTGAAGAGAAAGATGACCTGCTGTCTTGAGCATTTATGAGACTAAGTTGGCATCCATCACAGGAAGCTTTAACCTCAGTATTCCTGGAAGGTAGACAGAAGACAGCTAAGTCTATTTATCCACTGTAATAGGAGTAATATTCAGAACATGCATTGATTTCTTTTTTTTTGTCTCTAATTAAAAAAGCAAAAGAAGAAAACAAATTGTTAATAGTTTAGCTGGGTGATAAATACACTTCTTTATTGGGTTTTTTTTTTCCCTTCCTTTTCATTTGTGTTCAGACTGCAGTTACCATTACTTTGGGAAAAACTTCAAAGTAAAGGGAAAAATCAGATGCTTGCCTCATTATGAGTCATCATAATCCATACTTTTTTTCATCTCAAACATTTTCTATGCACTTATCTTTTTTTCCATTGCATTGAAAAAGAATATCATCATTTTAAATGCAATCTCAAGGGAACCTTAATCCTTGACTGTATTGTGTCTCTGCTTATCAAGACCTTTAAACTTATATGGCTCAAAAAACTCTCAGTGTATACAGAGGGAAAATTAAATAATTAATACAGAATACTTTATACAACACAAAAATTCTCATAATATAGCACCCTGAGTAACTCTCAGAAAATATATCCTTTGCTTTATACTGACTCTCAAACATGTAGGAATGCTATTCTGTCTATGACTGTCTGGACCGATGTATAGTCAAAAATGACCTAAAAATTTCCTTCAAAGATCATGTTCCTGGGTCACTGACAGATTTCAATTTCTTGTCATTCTCAACTCAGAAGTATCCCTGAGTTCAGGTTAAAATCTTACCGATTACAGCAGATGCCATCTGAGTTCCCTACCAGTTTGTTACAGTCAATAGTCTGCTATAGGATTCAGTTCTGTATCTACAGAGTATAGACAGGTTTGCAGTTACACAGCAAACTGCAAACCCCATTTTAAAGCGGCCTTAGGCTGACTGACTCTTCTCCAAATCATCTTATTTACCTTTCTCTGATTCAGTTCAATAATCCAGTATTTTGATTCCAAATAGATGTTGACTTTTCTGTGGTTCTGTTTTATCTTCATTATCATCTCTACTTGCCTTTAAATGTGAATAAATACAACAGAATGTGATTCAGAGGAAAAACATGGATTTTATGAGTTCCCTCTGCAGTCTTTCCCCCATAAAAATATCCTCCTCTTTAAAAGCTTTTCCCAAAACAGCTAAGCTAAATCTTCCAAGCTGCAGATTCTATTTATTAATTCTTGTCTTTTTGGACAGAGACCGGTTTATTCCTTCCTTTGTTCCATCATAGTTCACATATGTAAACAATTGGGTTTCCTGTTAGTTCTCTAGATTAACAAACTCAGTTTGCTATTTCTTCAGAAGTCATGTTTCTCTGTCCCTAATTATGTTTAACCTGTCTTATCTAGACTGTCTTCAACTGATCCACATCTTTCTTGAAGTATCTGAATTTTAACACTGCTTCCCACAGCAGACCCACAGCATTGCAAGAGACACCCTAAAAGCCCTACACAGAGCAGGCAGATTTCCATGTTTTACAGCGATGTCTCTGCTTGTGATGCACTCCTCTGTAGTCGCCCTTTCCTTAGCTGCACATCCCTACCTAGCTATAGACCTTTGTACCTGCCCCCACTGAACTGCACCCTATTTTGTCTGACCATTTTATCTAATTTTGCCAGGATAATTTTAAATTCTAGTCCTGCCATCCTGCAGCCCCTACCAGCTTGGTATCATCTGCAAATTGAAGTGAACTTTTCAAACCATTAATGAATAAATTTGGATAGATTATTCATATATTATTAACCATAAAGAGTTTTAACTTTTGGTCTGACTGGATAAAACAGCGTTATTGCATATAACCAAACTTTTCCCCTGTAATTAATTTGAAAATCAGTGTCATTTTCAATGACCTTGAGATTGTGTGAATTGTAGTGTTCTCTTGCAGTTTAAAGTGCTGCATGTGGACATAATGAGGCCTTTTTTTCCTCCCTTCTCCAGCTAGTATAAGCTTAGGATCAAATGACAGCTTAGCTGAGTTTCCACATAATTAATGAAAGTTTGAGAGATGTAGTAATTTTCCCTCTGTACTATACACTTACATATGCACTTCTGAGTTTATAAATTATACACATACATACTCCTCTCCCTAAGAAAATGCATGTTTTATATAATAATCTGCTCCCAATGACAGCTAAATAATTTGACAAATTTCAAGCATTTTTCAATGTACATTTAATCTTCTGAAGTGTTTCTTGGTTATTTGTGTATTTTAGTTGGGTTTCTTTGTTTAGTTGCTATTTAGTCTTGATGTAAGTGGTTGGTCTCATCAGTCACATGGCATAGCTCTTAGCTGCATGGCTTAATGGCTGCAAATTTGAAAATAGGCAAGTAATGAATAACCAGTAGTGAACACTGATGGATGAAGACCTGCTGAATCATTGCATAAATATTCTGTATTTGAGACAGATATGGGAATTCCTAAGGGCTAGTTATTCCTGAAACACTGCTACCAAAAAAATGTCTTTTGGTGTATAATTAAAAATATTCAAACCCAGAGGTACAATGTCATGACTGAGCCATTCAGCTATTTGGACTTGCAATTCATACTTGCAAACGGTAACCTTCAACCAGCTTCCCTAGCTCTAAAACGTATCACCTGTGCTATTAAAAAGTTTAATATACTAAAAGTATTGTAGCTGCTTTAGTAAATTAACAAGTTAATTTTTTAAAAATTATAATAAGATTCATCAATAAAAGTGTAATTAATCTGAAGCATACTACATCCAGCCTTGGGTTCCTGATGGAAGTTCAAATACTACTCTAGCTATCACAACCAAAATCTGGCTAAGTTTAGACGTTTCAAAGGTTAACATGGGCATTTACTACCTAGCTATCCAAATCATACCTTATTAGGAACAAGGAGCCAGTATGAAAAAACCATCAAGGTGAAGTCTCCCAGGGAGGCCTAAATTGCAAGTATACTTTTCCCATTACTCATAGGAGATAAGGTTAAAGAGAATATTCTAGCATTCCAGACAAGTATAATGAAGGATTTCACTTTTTTTTTTCTCCTACACCTTATCTTGCATCTACTCACTTCAGTGAGAGTGGCAAAACTCTTGTTAACTTCTAGAGATAAGGAACAGGACCCCTTTTTTGCAAATGTTGGTTCAACCAACTAGAGGAAAAAAACACAAACTAAAACTCAATGTTCTCTCAGGAACACATTAAATAAATACCAGAACAAGTGATTTTTGGCTGGACATTAAGTTGTAAATTTTGTCCCATGATAAGCTTCTTTATTTTATGCCTTGTACAATACAGGTGAGCTAAACATTTTGTATTTCAATCTTTGCTGGTAGACAGACAATAAGTGACATCTAAGGATGGGGGTGTACTGTGCAAAGCCTCAGAGCTATTTTGGCATTTTCTAGGCTTACCTTCTAGTTTCATACCCAGAAAAAAAACCAAAAGAGAGAGAGAACAGCAAAGTGAAATAATAATCTTTGCTACAACCTTTCTCCAGTGGCTAAGTCAGGCATTCAAAAATTACCCAAAAAAGTCATGGTTCAAAAGGATTTTCAAAGTTCTCAAGTCCAGACCTTGCTGATACAGGTGTCGCTCCATACACTTTAGTTGTTTACTTCATCTTGTTTTAGATTTCTCAAGTAATGGGAATTCCATCTTGCCTAAAGCTGTTATTCTGTGGTCTAGCAGATGTTAAAGAACACTTCTAGCTGTGGGCACTGTTGGAATAAAGTGATAGGAGAAGAACATCCTAGAGCATGACAGCTGAGAAAAAGCAGATTAGAGTGAAGAAGAAAAGTGATAAAACGTACTGAATGTTGGAAACAGAAACAGGTACCAGGAGGAATGAAGATTAGTGAAATTTTCCCATAAACATAATCTGTATAAACTGTAAAATCCCATAAGGGGGAACCTACACATGGGACACAAGAACGCTGTTCTTATCTTATGAAATCTTTGTTAAATATTAAATAATTCAATAGAAATTTCAAGGCATTCATGAATACTGAAGCATATGATTTTTTGCAGAATTGCCTGTCTACTTAGAAACTTTATAGCGAGCTCCAGGCAACACAGTCAGGGGAGGAGGGGTGGCAGGGGGTAAGAAAAAAAAAAATTCACAGTTGCTAATTTCTCTTTGCTCCAGGTATGAACAGTTATCATTGTCCTTTCTGTTATACAACTTCAATCCTTTACAAATTAAGAGATGACCCAATGCAAAGTAGGAATTAATTGTTATTTTCCAGCAAACAGTACTTTGGATTTCCTTATAGGAGGTTGATCATCTGAGAAGTGGAGTGTCTAAAGCTTTCGCTAGATAAAAAAAGCTGTCTCCACAATTTGGTACTTCTTGATATTCAATGCAAACTGCTACATTTTTCTTACAATTTAAGTTTCAGTAATGTGTGAAATCATGTTTCAAATACAAAACAGGCTTCACGACGACATTTTCTCATCAAATACAGCAAGAATGCAACTCTACGCCTGCATGTTAGATTTATGGTATGTATGTTTGTTCTGTTGAAAACAGATCTAAAAACAGTGTTTGTAAGAGGTAGCAATGAGAAATGTAGGTATGTTAATCAAAAGGCAAAAAGAATGCATGCATTTAGCTAAGTAACACATTTTCATGGATAATATATTTCATTATTGTAGTAATATATGCTGAAATGCTGCTTTCACTGCACAGTGTATAAGTTATTACAGAGATATAAGGGCATCCTTAATCCATTTTAACAGGGCTCTGTTGGAGAACTGGATTTGTAAAAAGGAAACTAAGTATTATATCAAGGTACATGACATTCTGAAAGGAGAAGGGCGGGGGGGGGGGAGAAAAAAAAAAACAACCCAAAAAACTGAAGACAGCTGTGGCAGTATAATTTTAGCTACTTTTGGGAATGGACCAGAAGTGAGTTTCAAGTGGGCATATGTGAGTGTCATGGGGCAGAGGGAAGGTTGGCTCAAAGATTAGTCATTAGTCCAAATGGCTTTCAGGAAGCTGGTGATGAAAAAGCTGTGCTTGTCTAACAGTCTGGGTCATTCAGCTTGCTCATGTGACTTAATTATCCAGTGGACAGCAATCCCCAAGAAAAAAAAACTATATTGCTGTCTGTATTAAGAATTTGTAGCTTGCCTCGGAACAAGAACAAAAGATCAATGAATATTATGAACCTCCCCATGCCCTTAAAATTATATGACAAAATTAAAGAAAGGTGATCTGATACTTCTGGGTATATAACACTCATGCATCAATCTTTTTAATGAAGAATGAATGTGTCTGCTGCTGCAATACTGGAAAGGTCTAATACCACATCTCTATCAGCTCCTGGGGGAGGATCACTGCTTTCCTCAGAAAGGAAAGTAAAATCTGAAGTATTACAAAATAACACTGACCTTTTTTCAAAATTAAGGGATACTTTTGTTTATGTTCCTTTCCCTTTTCTCAAACTATCAACACAAACTTAGATTATTTTTAAATAGGGAAGTTCTGTCCATACTTTGAAATAGAGAGATTATTTTCACTTTAAACACTTTATTAGAAAAAAATGGGAACATATGCTGATAACTGTAAATTGGTGTAATTTAGTTTCACTTGGGGACTGAGGTAGAACCAGTTCACGTCAGTTGTCTTCATGCTCTGTGCTTCAGAAAAGCTTGACTTCTGGCACATACAAGAGCTCTAGTTTGTCCAGATTTGGGAGGTATCACAAAATTGAATATTGCAGAATAAACTACAGTAATTTATTATATCCTCAGCACAGATCCCACTAACCTTGGAAGAAGCAAAATATTGTGTGAGATACAGAAGGCACTGAAAACAACTACTGCTGGCTAAATAACGTACTGCAGTTGCAGATGTAAGTTTATAGCACGTGTTCAAACTCATATTTCAAAACTAACTTCAGCACTGTAAAGGCCTGCATTACATTTTCATCCAATAAAAGCTGTTCAGATGCTCACATAAATGAGTACACAGCCAGGCTAGGAAAGGTCAGATGTCGTTAGAGTACAAACCACAAATCTTAGTTTGTTTCAGCAAGATTTGATGTGTTTGACTCAAATATTTGACTGGATCATTAGCATTACTGCAAATACAAGGACAATCCTTTGTGTTTAAATAACCAAGAAAGATGCACAGCCTAGTTTCTTATGTATTTTCCTGATTTATGTTGTTATTCCAGTCTTTCTGGTGCATTTTCTTAAATAACAGGGTAACTTGTTCAGATCTCAAGTCCAAAAACGTACTCCAAGCACTTGAGCACGTAATTTATTTCCTTACATGATAAGGCAATGATACTGTTCCAGTGAAAGCATATATTCTTGCATCTTTGTATGCTTAAAGAATGGAGTGATTTTCCACCGTATTCAACATACAGTTTTTAACCTACAGCCTATACAGAAATGTGAAATGGCAAAATTTTTAAATCAAGCAGAAAACCCCAACAAAATGTAGATAAGAAATACAGAAGTCAAGTCTATTGAGAGTTATATTATTATAGAATACTGAAGTTTTCCACTGAGGGCTTCAAGTACAAATACTAGTGACATGAACACAATTTCTTGCTCTATTTTTGACAAATTATTTTCTTTCTTAAAAAAGAATATTTTGACCATCCTTGCAAGAAGTCCGATGTATAGTGTCATTTTGAACTTGATGTTACCATAGGATTCATTCCAGTTCCCCTAGCAAGGGTACATCCCTCTTAAGAGGATCGCATGATGCTGGAGCACCTTAGTCAAGCAACAACCCATGGTACATTTTACAAAACTTAACTCTTAAGGGCATCAGAAGTACAGAATAGAGTTCATTTTGTAACTCCTGTAAAGACCAGGAATTATGTGCCTTTGTTTTGCTGAACAGAAGGTTATTTGTGGTGAACTTTGAATGAAATGCAAAAGGAGGTATTTAACTTTAGTCAGTGTATATAAAATTTAAAACCACAAATCCCATTCACAAACAAGAAAAGTTTTCTATGGGAGTGATCTCAAATCTTCTGTTTGTAAAGTTACTACAATGGAAACAAATTCAGTAACCATTTATAGAACATCTAACTTCTTGCTCTCCGTACAACCTTCATAAACCTACAAGAACATATTTTGAAGCTCCTTTTCTCCTTGATTTGTACAATCCCACTGATTCCTCCAGAATTAATTTCTAATTTACATGAGGAAAACAAAAATATTAAATCAGAAGAATCACGATCTTCACTGAAGCATTTAAGAATTGTCTGAGAAAGACCGTTGTTGACCATTAGATCCTTTAGGGATCTAACAGGGATTATTTTCAAGTTCCCCTCCCTCCCAGTTCCCTCTTCTCCCATTAGCCAAAAGGCTCACCTTATAGATGGGAAATGTCAGTCCTAATTTCTGCCACGCCTAGTTTAGAAGAAAGCCTTGAATATGGTATTCAATGCTAGTGAATATCTTAACTACTGTTATTAGTAGTTCTGCCATGGGTTTCTCTTGCTTCATTTTGCATCTTACTTGAATCCTTCCCCCACATTTTCTTTCAGAAGCATCAACAGCTTTCCAGCTACTCTCTATAGAAAAGTCCCTCCACAGGGAGCTTTCTGAAATAAGAGTATTGCAGGAGAACTACATTGTTTTCTTCACTGTCGGAACTACATTTTTCCCAAGAACACTTTCACTGGATTTTTTTTCCTCCTGATAATGCATTCTTACCTTGTAACAGCTTTTCTGAGTCTAGATTTTTGTCAGCTTGACCTTTCCAGTATACTGGGCCCAACTGTTTTTGTAATAAATCTCTCTGCTTTTCAAAAGCTTCCTTACTTCCAAGGCCTTTTGCTGGCTCTATTAGAAGTTGCAGAAGGTCAGTCTGAGCCATAGGTTCTCAATACTAAATCATACAATATAAAATAAAACTCAAATATTTTAAAATCAGCACATGTAAGAAAAGTTTACTAACAAGTTCGTTTTCAAATTTCCATGTAACTCTAAAAGTATCAGAATTTGAAAACAATCAAATTATGAGGTTGATCATAAGAGGGAAAATGAAATGTAAGGACAGTTAGTGGTAGCATTGGTAAAAATCACATTTTGCCTACCTGAGTCTACAAGTCCTTTGGGTTCTTATCACCATATATATGCTGATATATCACCAACAGAGCTAGTGGTAAGTGGATTATCTCAGTCTGCAGCTTTTAAACAGTCACTAAGTCACTGTGGATTTACTGAAGTGAATTAGTCTTTTATATACTCACACTGCTTACAGCAGTATTCTAGTTTTTGACACATCTCCTTGTGCAGCACATCTTCTTTACTCCAGGTACTATACTAGAGAATCCTGCTCTACAGCAGAAGACACCTACAAGCGTAGCTTTAGATCCTGAAGTGCAGATACGCTTTCTGCTGGCAAAGTGTGTTACCCTCAAAGTAGTTTTAACCAGTGCCACAGGTAAACAAAAGTTATCACAGCAAAGCTCTTTTCAGCTCCTGTAGGTACAGCTATACTAGGCCTTCTGCCAGTACACAATTATGTAATCGAAAGCTTAACCTAAAATGCTCCTTGAAAAATTTAACACAGGTTTGACCTAAGAAAAGCATCAAGTTCCTGTTCTCAAGAACAGAAGGCACAATGCTTTAAAGTTTCTATAAAAAGGAAGATTAGATTCCAGTAAAGAGAGTCTCAGAATCTCAGCCAGGAGAATTGGCACACAAAGGCCGGTTAAGGAAAAAACATTCTTCGCCGAACTCTTCTGTATAAGTATCACACAATCATTAGAAGGTTACATTACAGTATATTCTCCCAAACAGGCATGAGATGAAGAGACCAATCAGCACAGGCTTGGACCACTTAGCTGCAGTCCGAATGGGGGGGAAAGCAAGCAGGAGACCTAATTCACTGCCTCCAGCACTGGTTTTGCCAGTTCTTGGCGTACAGAGGAGAAATGGGCAGACGACCCTTATTCTTGCTGAGTCTTTAGGGATTAAATTACTAAGGAAATTGTATGACAAGCAAGACAGTACGGATTTGGCCCTTGGCCCTTCCACATAGACTCTGAAACAGAAGAAAAACTTTTCACCTAATTGATTTTCACTTAGCTGGGGACTTGACTTTGCTGCTGGATTAGCTAGGCTGCTTTATTAGCTTCTCTCTGCTAGTTTATGAATGACAGTTTGAAAAATCTACATTGCCAGCATCAGATTAGCATCCACAAGCCTCAGATTTATTTCAAGTTATTTAGATTAACATCCATGTGTCCTAGATGTAGGATTTCAGAATGGCAAACTGATCTAAGCCAGATTTCTCTCTGCCCCCAAATTAAAATGTAGATCTCCCAAAAAACAAAGATAAAAAATGCAGGTCAGAGCAGAGTGTTGGTATGTTAAGAAGCTTGAAAGAATGTAGAATGCATACATTTCCCTAAGGAAACTGCAGAATTAAGAAATGCAGAAAATTAAAATGCTGAAAAATGTATGTAAAGAACACACAAAAGCCATTGAGACTAAGAATAAATCTTAGATGCACTGAAGTTATATTGCATGCACCCAAAAATCAGTCAGAATTGATTCAAAAGAAAGTCTGAAGACTTATGTTTGCAGTGCTTACCACATAGAGTGTAAATATTAAAATCATACTAGTGGGAGTGGAAACAGTGAAAACTCTTAAAACCCAAATGCATACTAGGTGTAGAAGGAAGAGTTGTCCAAAGAGACAAGATAATTAACATGTTGTGAAATTCAGAATAACGGCCTCATAAGGGAGCAGTGCTGACCCAGGGAGAGCTTAATTACAAAGCAAGGGAAAATTAGGACAGCAAGAAAAAATCCCATGGAAATATTAGAGAAAGCAGAGTTGCTTCCTGTAACTGTAATGCTACAGCTGTTCTCTCTTGGATTTTTCTTCTAACCTGTTTTAAAGGTACATTGACAATTTGTTTAGACTCCGAAGTATATTGCCCAAAACAAAGGTAACATAAATCCCAAGCAGTTACTGTTTTGAGAAAATGCTTTATATACTAGAATGGAACCAAGCAAAAATGAATGTCAGTGTTAATTCCTTGTTCATGGGTGCTCAAATTGATTTTGAGTATTTGCAGAGCATAGCTGTTTGAGGGTCCTATCTAATTTAATTGCATTGCCAGTAATGCAGGCTAGATGTATTTAAAATGGTTGTTCACATCTTTTCAAGGTCTGAAAACATTTCAACATGTCCTACAATATTCTATTACTGTCAGAAACATGGTAGGATACAAAGAAATTCAATTTATACACAAAGAATGACAAATGTAATATTTACGATAATTGCCATGTGAGAGTCCAAATATTCAGTAGTATTTAATTGTCTTTCCAATGAGAAATATGTCTACAAATCCAGTTCTAATACTTGCACAAAACATCAGCAGCATTTAGTATTTGTGGATCACAAGATCCACCAGGGTTTCAGTTATACTTTGATAGAAAGCCCATATCATCACCAAAAAAAAGAAAAGATTAAACAGAGCATACACTAAGAGGTAGACATACAAAACCTATCACAAATGCTAGAGTTTAAGAGAAGCAAACATTTAACTGAACAGGCAGAGAGTTCCATGAGAACAACCACTCTGCAGATGGCTGACCGGCTGCAGGTCTGTTTAATTCATGGCATACAGATGTTTAATTACACATTTGTTATGTAGGAGACCGTTGTGCAGCCAGGTGTTCACAGGGTCAGGTAATCAAGCATTGTTTGATTATGAAGAATTCATAAAGTGTCATTATTACGGTGCTGAAGCAAGTACCATTATTCTTATTTCTATTTGTCTGACTAATTGGAGCTCATTTCCCTTGAATTCCCACCATCACAATAAACAAAATTCTCTTGAAACATTGTGGCACAGGCATATTTCACACATTGAGCCTACTATACATTCTTATTACATAATATTTATAGTCACTATGGAGAAGACAGAGGAAGAATGAGAGATCAGTGACATTAAATAGGACCTTTTGCTTCTCTTTGGTTGAGAACTGGGCAGTCACCTTGGTGGAGGTTTTTCTCTAAGTTGCTTAATTCTTCAGGGACAACATATGCAATAGCATTTCACTTCACATCTCAGACTTCCCCTATGAAAGTCAATTGATGAGTCAGGGAAGAAACTAAGGCCCTCACAGTATTTATGGTTTGAGCTTTCCCCTCTTTTCAACATTTAATCTTTCAGTCTTGATGAAAGAGATAAGTATAAGCCCAGAGCACCAAGACAAACATTTTCTGGAGTTTTACAAAAGTGTATCAAAAACTGCCACCCTAAGATTTCATTAGTGGGCTACAAACTCAACACTGAAATGAAATTCACATTACACTTGAATTCTAGACAATAAAATAGACTACTGCAATAAAATATGTTTAACAATAGGTAGCTATAGAAATGTAACACAGCCGATATAATGCTGCCTTATGACTAGGCATTGTATAACTACTACGATGGTAGCACTGGTCCAAAGATCTATCAGCTTTTCAATTGACCTACCTTTTCTTAGGATTCGTCCTTCTGTGAGAGGTTTGTGGATGCTATCTCAAGCAATAGCATTCAGGGTTTTCTCCACACCAAAACTGAAAAAAATAATTAAACATTGTTGAACCTTAACATTAAATATAGACTTTTTCGCTACTCTGGACTTCATTTTCCCATGAAATCTCTCATGATCTGCTGGGCCCTCTCCCCAAAACCACTTGCCAAAGGATCTTTGAATGCTAGGAATCCAAAGAAATTGCTGTTAACTCACAGAATTTTAACCTCCTGCAGATGTGACTTTTCTGAATATTTCCCAGACTTGCTGAGTGTCAAGGCTCACTCCCTTACACATTGTCCTTTCCAGGAAGGTCCCACTAGCCATACTCTCCCTCTGCAACCAAAGTTCCTACACCCTGCCTAAAAATCAAATTCTAGCCTTCTGTGGCCTTTTAAACAAAAGCCTCTCTTTTTCAGATGGTCCTGATAACCAAATTTACTAGCACAGTCCAGGTGCACTTGTCAGGAGTTAGTAAGCCTTTTGGTTCCTTGCACTCTCTCTTTTTAAGTGAAGATTTATTCATCTTACTACTGAGGTTACTGTTTGGAAGTTACTGTTGGCTCTCTAAGAATGAGACAGGAAAGAATTCAAAAAGGAATCAAGTAGCAAATAAAGTAGTAAAAATTAGTAATCTCCTATACTATCTCAACTCATCAGTTTATACACAATGCATGGAATAACATTTAAAAACTTTGGGGTTTTTTGGTTTGTTTTGTTTTTTTTTCATTAGACCATAATATCGAGACAATTATTGCATTTTGATAAAGAAATGCAGAAACCTTAAGATATTGTGGAATACTGTGTCCAGCTCTGGGGTCCTGAGTAGAGGAGAGACACAGGCATACTGGAGTGTGTCCAGAGAAGGGCCACAGAGATGGTTAAGTATTGAAGCATCTGACATACAAGGAGACGCTGAGAAAGTTGAGACCACTTAGCCTGGAGAAAAGGCTCAAGGGGTCTTATCAATGTGTATCTGACCAAATACCTGACGGATGGAGTAGAGTTAGCCAGACTCTTCTCAGTGGTGCCCAGGGATAAGACAAGAGGCAAAGGCACAAATTGAAACACATTACATCCCATCTAAACAGTCGAAGAAACTTTTTTACCTGGAGGGTGATCAAGCACAGGAACAGGTTGCCCAGAGGGGCTGTGGAGTTTTCTTCATCTTTGGAGATACTCAAAACACAGCTGGGCAATGTCCTGAGCAACCTCCTCTTGCTGATCTTGCTCGAGGAGAGGAGTTGGACTAGATGATCTCATGTGCTCCCTTCCAACCTTAACCCTTCTGTGATTCTGTGGTTTGTCATTCTCTGATCATGTACCACCAAACACTGAGAGACTGGAGAGATTTCCCCAGAATCACCACCTATTTAATTAGATATGGTCATTCCAAGCCTTTCTTCTAAATATGCACTCTTTTTGCACAGTGACTATGCACATACGCAGTATCTGGGTCTCTACAGTGACTATTTTTGCTGGCATTTCAAGTCACGCTACAGGTCCGCTGGAGCACCAGAGACTCTGGTGTGTAAAACCAGCTTGTGTGCTGCTGTGCTTGTAACATTGAGAAGGATAGTGAGCTATTGGAAATTAATGTTAATTCATTTATTCCATTGTCTTCTCCTTTCTTGTCATACCTGTGCACATATGTGAAATCTAAGTTAAAGCACTGCATCTGACAAAGCAAACATTCATATCCATAGGATAATATTTAATAGATATAAGCATTTCACATGCAACTCAAATATAGCTTCAGGAACAAAGCCCCTGTTGTCCTAAAGATTTAAAGGCATTTTGGTAATCCAGCTTGAACCAAATTTTTTATTTCCCTATTCTTACTGACAAAAAATCACTGATCCAAAGTCCACTGAAATCACTGTCTTTTGATTCAACTCCAGTAAGTTTTGCAGAAATGAGAAAGATCTTTTAAAAGAACCAGCATACAAATGACTACCATAGATGGCCAGAGAAAGTGTTAAGTACATATTAAAAAAAGAATGAGAAATGAGAGATTCTGCAAACTCTCTGCAAGGCAGCCTTTGTAATCATTGCACTAGTTCCATTTCAAGGGTCACTCTGTGACATATAAAAGACAATTATGAAATGAATAAAAATGCTCTCAAGTAAGTACATTGGTAGAATTAGGTATGTGAGGTGGAAAAACCTGGTATAAAATAGAACCATTAAAAAGATCAGTGTAATAGCTTCTGTCAACCTAAAAGTCTCTGTCATTTCTTACAACACTCAAATACTTTAATCATGCAGTAACTTACTGATCTCATAGCCTGTTGGTTCCCATCACCTCTGGAATCATAGAGATGGGAGATAACGGCTAAAAAGAAGTTGCATAACAGAAAGACGTAAAGCCTGTAAGTAGAGTGTGTATTACTAGTTTTTTAATGTAAGGATGCTTGGTTTAGATCCTAAACGTACTTAGTAAGTAGCCTAACTAACTTTGTAACCTAAAACCCACTACAACTATCAAAGTCTGTTGAGTACTCAGGGTTGGTCTGACAATTTCATGAGATGGGGTTTTCTGAGGAAGTCCTGATACTTCTGATTTCACTAGGAAAATTAACTATAAAGATATTTTTGCTTGACAGAACTGTTTTGCATTTTTCTGTTGGTGTGTGGACCAAAATTAGAAGTGAAAATTAATTTACCAGATACACAGAGCATCGAAAGGTTTGATATTCACATGTCTTAAGAAGATAAAAAATGGTGGCTCTTGGGACTCTCAAAGGGCAGTTCTTTATAATATTCTGTTTTCTAGTGTCTCTAGTTTTATTTTTGTACTACAATGCATTTCTCCTATTAAGGTCAGAAGGCATTTGCTTTCAGATCTCTTTAACTTTGCAGAATATAGTCATGCTAGCTAATGAGAAGTGACTAGCTAACTGATTTGAAGTTACCTAGTTGCAGCTAGGCATTTTATGTATCTTTGGGACTAGGATGATCTGGAAGCCAACTGCTTCCATGTGGTTTCTATACATTCTCAATATGGAATTGTCAGAACACATCTGCATTAAGGTACTCATAAGGAAAGATTTTATCAGCATGTCAAGAATAGTGAAATGCAAGTAGGGTGTGAATTATTTGGTTTTGTGACCAAATTACTTGGCCA
This sequence comes from Phalacrocorax carbo, assembly GCF_963921805.1. NCBI lineage: Eukaryota > Metazoa > Chordata > Aves > Suliformes > Phalacrocoracidae > Phalacrocorax > Phalacrocorax carbo. Next base: position 20,176,625 of record NC_087517.1, on the reverse strand, counting down.
TTTCTATCTAAGGTCTGTCTAACAACTATTGGTCCATTGGTCTATCAAAGTTAAATTGTCACAACTTTGCTGAGATATGATTCATTCATAGTTTATCATTCCAATACGGCAATTTTTTGTATCACGGAGAATTACCAGTTTACAGCTCACTTTTTCAATCATATCTTATGAACAAGAACAAGAAACAATTCTTACAGTTTCCTTCCAATCTATGAGCCTGAAATTTAAGCCTTGGGTCTACTTCATCATGTTCTATTTGATGGTATATAATCTGCCTCCTGTTACAATAGCCGGTACTAACAGCCTTCAAATCAGTGAAACATCACCTGCACAGCACCCATTTTAGATTATATTCTTCCATGGAGACTAGGGAAACTTTCTTCTGCAGGAACCCTGTTAGGCAGAACTGAGTTACATGGGGAAGCACTGAAGACAGAATGGGATATGCTGTTCTGTCACTCCAGAAATGAGCAGCATATGCCTCTGGCAAGCTTGTGCTGCCAGTTGTGGGAGTGGGTAGGTCTCATGGCCAAGAAAACGCCTGAGTGTTAGGTTTTATTTTTGAACACTAAAGAGTGTCCCCCCTACAAGACAAAGGGAAATATTCTATACAGGCATAACCACTGAGTAAGAAATAGCTTCAATTGCTTTAGGCTAGATGTGATTTTAAATTGGAAGTTGGGATAAGTACAAAACTGGGCAGGATAATTGCTTCCATTTTTTTGGACCAGTGCCTACGATCATGCTCTTATTACTACCATTATTGGTCCCCTTTTCTAATATCAGTAGTACTGTTTCTAGAGTAGTTATCTGGTCACTGTTCTGTAGTTTTGTTATGTTTGGATAAGTGTAGAAAAGATTTCATAGCCTTACATAGGAGTTTTTCTGAAAAGCCCAAAGCTTATCATTAGTGAAAAAGTGCTTTGAATAATGAACCTCCATTCTTTTGTCCTTTTTTATGTGAGTGATCCAAACTACATGACAACCCTCCTGATAGTTGTCAAGAGTAGCAGTGAGGCCCTGTCAATCAGTGCATGACTTGTGACTGTTTCCTAAGCAGCAACAGACGAAGCAAACCCTACAGTGACAGTATTCTCTGCTTACTTATCTTGGCCGTAGCCAACAGCTCTCAGTAGTTTAAACATGACTAAAAATACCCACCAATTCAGAGAATTACATAAATGGCCTTGCAATAGACCACGTAAGCTGACATTATTTATCACAAACAGGTATAGAGAGGGGAAGCACTGAAAGGAAATTCAGGTAGAATATATCCGCAAGCTTAGTTATCAATAAGCAAATAATTAAAAGGAGTAGACTTCCTTAATGTTTTGTTATTAAGTGACTAACCCACAGATTCCTATTTAAAAATAAACCCTGCAAACATTTGGCTAATAGCTGTCCGCTGGACAATTCTGCTTGTATCTTCCAGGGGTATGCTTAGCTGTAATTGTCATGAAAGATTTATTCTAAAAACCTTCACTACACCTTTATGTTCTCTAAATTAGAGAGGATTTATTCTTTGGTATAAATCAGAAAGAAAGCGTAATCATATTCACCTCATTTGAAGATTTTACAAGGAAACAGGAAAAAGTTCCACAGTACCCATGATGAGTTTCATACCTCAGTAAACATTTTGCTTTCTGAAACCAGTCTTAGATTACAATATCTCATTCACAAAGAGATCCCAGGACCTTGCAATTAGGGAGAGAAAGGTACACATCTAATTTATATTCCTGAAAATGTGCTGCTTGGGACAACTAAAATACCAATATTGCAGTATAAACTGCAGTCAAGAGTAAACAATGTAGTATTCATCCCTCATATTGGTATTGTACACGTATGTGAGAACATGGGGGCAAAAGTCAATAAAACCCTCTTTTTGCTGCAGCCTTCCAGAAAAGACAAGCAGTAAAGGCTCCAAAAATTTCCTGTAGAGAGAAAGTGGGAATAAGGAGATATTTGGGACAAAATAGGACAGAAAAGTTCTGTTTTCTTTATTGTTTTTAATTTATTCGCCACATAGCTTTTTAATAGTCTTTTACCACCAGAACACTTAAGTATTTCATCAAAGTCAAATCACTTCATGGTCACCCCTCCCGTACTGTATGCAGATACATTCAATATTGTCCCAATTTTAGAGGTGGAGAAATGATACATAGAGGGTGAATACGGACATAGTTATTTTAAAGACCTGTTTTTTTAAAAGGACCAGCTGCATTTCATCACCAGCATTTGTTATGCTGCTTCATAAAAACCTGACTCTCTGGCTTTTGAACTGCTCCAAAAATCTAGCTCTTGTCAGATGATAAAATGAGAGAAGAGTTCTGTAAGAAGCCTGGCATAACTCTGGACACTGTTCAGGACACTGTGGAAGGCTTGACTTCAAGCAATTGATCCAATCTCATACAAGAAACCTACTGCAGTGAGAGGAAGCTCCCATCACTAATTGCAGAAATGCAACCAAATTACTTTCCTGCTATCAGTATGGCTTACACAATAAAATACTGACTACTCTTAGCTTCACCTAAAGAACGTACTAGGAGCAAAACAGAGCAATAACACACATAAATTTGTAATGCTATAAAATATTACTTTTGCAGAGGAAAATTAAGTACAGTAGAAAATTTCTGTTTATTGATCATCATGCACATTCTTAATATTATCGTTAGTGTGGCTAACACAGAACTCCCATTTTCAAGCAACTGTTTTAGTTCAACCAGATTTTGCTCCTGGCTAAGCTATTACATGAAGAGTCATTGATGAAATGATGTATCTTATACCAGGAAAGATCAAAACTACAGGATGACTACAGAACAGAAATATTTTAATGATACTGTAATGAATACAGGTCGAAGCCTGCTGTCATTAAAAATCACTTTTTTTTTTTCTTTTTTAAGGTAATATCAGTGTAAGGTTGGAAAGTTGGGGGTTGGAAACTTGCTCTGTTTGTTGCTTTGAAAACAGAAGATGTAAGAGGAACACAACATTCTTTTTATACTGACAACATCCCTGCTTTGTGCAGTCAAGCCCACAATCAAAGTGTTTGCTTTGCTTGTTGAATAAACTGTACATCTGTCAGTATTGCTGTTCAAATAGATTGTAAGTGAAAGGGCGGGCAGTATTTCAAATATACACCACCCATTAGCCTTCAAAATTTCTATTTTGAAACAGCAGAAAATAATATTTTTATAACATACTTATTTAATTATTTTGCATCCGCACCTAAAGGATCTGTCATCTTTTTCTCCGGTAACCGTTTTATTCCTCTGTTCACTCAACAAGTATATGAGTATAGTACTTGTTACAGATGCCTGTACTATTACTGAATGAGGCACTTCTGTAATTAGGAGCAGGGTCACTGTTTTAGTGTCGTTCTCAGCCCACACTTATTTACCCTGCTGAAAATCTAAATGGGTAAATGCTTCTGATAAAATCACAGTTGGATATATGTTTAGCCTAATAAGTTTTCTTTCCACGGCTCTACTGCAATTTTTTTTCTAGTTACTACCTCTGGTAGTTTCCTATTTATGCATAAATCTATTCTGCCATATTTTTCAGATTCTAAAGATATCACTAGGTGTCACTACCTTTAGTTCTTTTTTCATATTAATAACATTGCTACCACCTTATTTCAAACTGAAAATTTAAAATTGCTGTTTTATTATAAAGGTCCAAGACAGAGTCTCCCAGTAATCTGCCAGTTCCTCACTTCAGTCTCAGTCCCAAATCAAAATCTTACCAGAGGCTTGGTTAGCTTTTTCTTCAAAGTGTTTGTACAAACTCATTTTCATTTTGTATGCTCAGGAAATTAGGATAATGAGATATATGTCTCTTATGTATTCTTGTTTTATGCAGACTCTGTTTTTATAACAATGTAAGTTCACATCTTCCCAGCCAACCTAACTGAAAAACATGAAACTCATTAAACTCTGTTAAAAAACTAAGACTACCTTCAGTTTTTCTGGTACACTCTGTCTGCAAATAGAGAATGACAGGACTGTCTGAATCTCTTTCCATTGTTCTCCCATATCTAGAGTTTAAATTCAGTCTCCCACATTTAGAGCTTCCTGGAGTTATTAGCTCTTCCATTCTTTCTCTTGGGTTGTTTTCTTCAGCCTGGGTTTATTCCTGGTACTGTGTGCTGTTCAGCTATCCAGCTGCACCAAAGAGTATGAAAGACTGAAGCAGCTCTAACTGCTTCACCTTTCTATGGTCTCAGCATTGTTCTTCCTGAGTCTGCCTGGATGTTAAACCACCTGCAGGTTCAGATCCAGTACCCTACATATGGAATCACTCTCACCATGACATGAAGACACTTGCCTGACTATATTCCTACACTACCTACTTCAGTGTTGCTAAGATCACTAGAAAAGTTGAACTTATGGAGCTGCACTCCATGACTTGAATGCGACTCAGTCAGACTGTGACTGGGTTCACAGGGCATGTTGTCTGTGTTCCCTTGTCAGTATACTTGTAAAACAGAAGGGGAAGTTCTCATCTGCAGGACAAAACAAAGCTGCTGACTAAGTCAGCAAAAATGGACTTAGCCAAAACAATGCTACTTATAAATAATATGAATGCTCAAAAGCATCCTGCTAAGTTCCCCGCAGGGAATAATATCCTGAAGAATCAGTGTGCTATTAGATACATTGTGGATTTGCAATGTTAATTAGAAAAATGTAAACAATGAGCAAATCCCAGGCTAAGTATAAGATGTGAGAAAGTGAGCTGAGCACGTACTTTTCTTCAAGGTTGAAGAATAGTGAGAGAGGACATAGCATTAAGAACTCATTTTGTATTTGAACACTGTCTTTCCCAGGGTGTGAAGTGAATCACGCACCCAACCTGTCTACCTATCACCAGCTAACAAATAGGGCATCGTAGAATCAGGCTAGTGCAGTATGTTCTTCCTGTTCTCAAATACAGAAGCTAAGTCAATAATTACTCTGCCTCTGCCTCTATCTGTTTTTTTCTTTCACAGCAGACTGAATCCAGCTGCACTGATGTCAGTCCTGCTGCTAAACCCTTTTTCACAGGATCACAGAATGGTAGGGATTGGAAAGGAACCTCTGGAGATCATCTTGTCCAACCCCCCTGCTTGAGCAGGGACACCCAGAGCAGGGGGCACAGGAACGCGTCCAGGCGGGTTTTGAATGTCTCCAGGGAAGGAGACTCCACAGCCTCCCCTGGGCAGCCTGTGCCACTGCTCTGGCACCCTCACAGGAAAGAAGCTTTTTCTCATATTTAAGTGGAACTTCCTGTGTTCCAACTTACACCCATTTCTCCTTGTCCTGTCGTTGTGCACTACTGAAAAGAGTCCAGTCCCATCCTCTTGACACCCACCCCTTAGATATTTATAAGTATTGATAAGATCCCCCTCAGTCTTGTCTTCTCCAGGCTGAACAAACCCAGGTCTCTCAGCCTTTCCTCATAAGGGAGATGTTCTGTATACTCACTTTGTTTCATTCAATGCCAAAGAAATCAAACCTGCAACCAGTTCTGAGGTGTATAGGTGGTACAAACTTCTGGCTACGACCCTGGCCCTGGCCCTGGCTCTTCCCACTTATTCTGACAGAGCTGTACTCATTCAGAAGCTGTCAAAGTCCTCAGCAGTCCCATCTGAAAAAGCTGGGTTGGCACACTTCAAGATACTCAGGGTCTCTCTAAGGAATATTTTGCAGACCAGCAAGTGGGATCTGTGCTTTTTTTTTTCCATCGGGGCTGTCTCACAAGTGGTAGGTATCATTGTCATCTCGAAACTCTTGTCCATTTCTAAAAGCAGCTATGTAGTAAGTCACCATCAGTCTCCATTGAGCATGTACTTGGGCTCAGAGTCTGGCAGACACTAGGGAAATTTGCAAAGGGAGAACAGAGTGGCAAAAGAATAAACCTCCTTCCCTTGTATCTTGTTTTTCAAAAGTTTGAACATGTGCCAAAGTCAACAAAAATCCATGGTGCTTAGAGAATGATCCATTTGATCTGTAGGAAGGTTGTATTGAAAGACATTTTGTCTTTGTCAACATTCTGTAAATGTTAGAAATGTTTTACTCAAAACCTCTGTCCAGTTCTATTGGGAATATGTGGTCTGTTCCTGCCCTTGTACTCAGAACAGTAAGTATGCCATGAAGCACCTGGAGGACTAACCCCAGGCACCAGTACGTGCTTAAAAGCAGCTCTGCATAGAAGGACGTTGGGGTCTTGGGTGGAGAACAAGCTGAACATGAGCCAGCAATGCATCCTCGCAGCAAAAAAGTCCAACTGCATTAGGAAGAGCACTGCTAACAGGTCGAAGCGGATGATCTTTCCCCTCCATTCAGCACTGCTGACACACATCTGGAGTGCTGTGTTCAGTTCTGGGCTCCCCAATACTAGGAAAATACGGGCTTACTGAAGTGAGTCCAGAAAAGTGTCACAAAGATAATTAAGGGACTGGAGCATCTGGCATACAAGGGGAGGCTGAGAAAGTGGACTGTTTAGCCTTGAAGGGAGAAGTCTCGAGTGTATCTTACAAATGTGTATAAATACCTCATTGGAGGCTGTAAAGAAGAGTTATGCAGACTCTTCACAGTGGTGCCCAGTGACAGGACAAGAGGCAATGGGCACAAATTTAAACACATTTACATCCCATCTGAACAGATGAAAAAACACTTTTGCTGTGAGGGTAGTTGAACAGATTGCCCAAAGAGTTTCCATCAATGGAGGTATTAAAAATGTGGACACTGACCTTGGCAATCTGCTCTAGCTGACCCTGCTTGAGCAGAGGGCTTGGGCTGTACGACCTCATGAGGTCCCTTCCAACCTCAACAGTTCTGTGACTCTGAGCACATGAGGCGCTCTTCCACAGCACCTGTCACTGGATACTTCCACTTATACCAGAATGCAGAAGGCAGTCGGAGCTATGGGGAGCTCTCATGAAGCAGCTTTGTTTCTGTATTGTTTTGCCTAACTCCAGCCACATGAGCTGAATGGTAAGAAGGCTAAACATCATCCATAGGTGATGGGTGAAGACCTCTTGAGAAACATAATTTTAATCTGCCACTATAGCAAGTGTTCCACTCATCAGCCAAGTCTTAACCTACAATACTGTTAACTGACTTATGGGTCCAGTTGTCAAACTAGAAATACTTACTCTACTAGGTGTCACTGAGAGCAGGATTATATTCTCTTATATATTTGAAATTTTAGCAATTATACGAATGCTGTGGTAGAGAATAGCAAAAATAATTACTTTCTTCAAACACTGAATGGTCACCTTTACTAGGACAGGGAAATAATTTTCTTTTCCTCCCTCTATCTCTGTTAAACTTTTTCCAGTAGTCATTCCAATTCCATTTTCTAATAGAGATTTAAAGAAACTATGCTTATATCCAAGCACATAATAGGCATTCTGAAATAAGTAACAATAAAATGAAGGCACTCTTTAGAAACATAGATGCATATAGAATAGAGACTAAATTAAGAGAACAGACAAGAGTGAGTGGTATAGAACTCAATTTCAGAATAGAAATTAAAGTCTTTAGAATTGTTTTCTTTTAGGTGTTTTCTTTAATCTGTTTTTGAGAACCTCAGAATCGTTGCCTAAGAAACATTCCTTGGCAGATTATTTCACTCTAATTGGTCTACATGTTTTTCCTGTATCTTTTCTTTGTGTGTGCGCTACTGTTTATAGTTCAATGACCTTTATTCATGTAGAATAATTAATCTCTCAACTCTGTTACTGCCTCCAAGTGTTTAATTTCTGGCCTGTCTTTAATACCTATGAGTACCAAGATCATAATTTTCTAATGGAAGTCCATTACCACATCATTTGTCAGTGTTAAGGAAATTGCATTCATTTAGATCCAGCAGCAAATCCTTACAGATTCGTAGATTCACTTAGGTTCTATGAGCAGTAACCTGGATGTTTATGCAAAAATTGCAAATGATCATGTTGATATTTGTATCTGGTTTCTATTTTGCTTATTATTTGGCTTGTAAACCTGTTTTTCCTGCTTCAGAATGTGACTCTCTTCCTTCTGTGAAAGGAATGACCTCTCCCTCCCCTACATTTGACTGGTATTGGGTATCTTACAGGTATTGTTAGAGGTGTGTAGATGAGATGTTTCAAGGAGTTCTAGATGAGAGCTTAGAGGCATTCTAGATGTGACGACAAGTATAAGGAACCTCTGTCCAGAGTGACCATTCCTTGGCATGATTGCAAATGTGAAAGCAAGCAACTCTTTTCTATGCCCCTGCATGACACAACTGCAGGGGAAGGTAGTGGCAGTACAGGTCACATATAACTAGATGAAGATGAGACTGACTAGCCCCAGCAGAAAGTGTAGAACAGGGTTCTGCCCCTGTGTGGAAGGAGCTTCCCTAATGATGGTTTTACTACAAGGAATAGAGTGTTCATCTAGGTTTGATTAAGAACTTCAGGAATTGCAGTGTTTCTTTAACTGAAAGGTCTGTTTCCCAGTGGGCTCTAAAGTTAGATAAAATAGACTATACAATAAAATTTATAACTGTTCATAGCTTTCAACAGTTTTCATGTGACAGCTGAAAAGATAACTGTGCTTTGTAACTTTGTGAAGCTTTCAAGACAAGCCAGAGGTGGAACTGCTTCCAATGTTGCATGCGACACGCTACAGCACATTCTGTCTTTCAGTCTTCCCTCACTAAGCCATAAATAAGGCTTCTTCCTGAGTATTATAAAAATTTAACTCTACAAAATAAGGAAAAAGAAATTAAAAATACTAAGGTTCTACTTTATTTTACTGTTCATGTTAAATATAGCTTTCGTAAAAGTCACAGTCTGATCCTATGCTGGAATATCACAATATACTTTCCTGAACCACTTTTTTTTCTTAGAATTTATACCACAATTAACAGTTTGTTTCCATCTAGCTCTGTGATTTTATGACTTTTTAAGAGCTCCTTTAGTCTAGTCCTTCCATAAATGTATACCCACTTGTTTAAAGAACCACGACAATGTTGCATGAAAAGCTAAGTGGAAAGATAAAGCGAGGGAAAGTCTTCAAGATGGGATCACAGTTTTATTTTCAGAAGTGGCAGAGCTACAGCCAAGGCTGTAGTATGCTACAAGGATGCTTATTGAGGAATGGTAAAACTTTCCTGCCAAGATCATAGTGGTCCAAGATACAAAACAAAGTACAGACTAGAATGTTCCCAAGCTCAGAAACCACCCCAGAATTACGGTGCAGAAATTCTCATAGTTACAAGAAAATATTGAACCAGAATTCATTTGTAGTGTTTACACCAGTGTAATTTAACTGACTACAACAATGTTAAATTTTTACTTTCACCATTACAAGTCAGGAATCAAAACAGTGGCCTGAAGAATGAGATACCATAGATAAAAATATCTGTTCCAGATGAGCAGCAATGAATGGAAGCATGTTGTCATCAGCTGTAGTCAAATAGGTGAGAAATACATAAGAAAAGTAGATAATTTGTTGAGTTTGAAGACATTTATGAAGTGGTCCAAAGACTGCCGTTTGAGATCAACTTCAAAAGATGGGATTGCCTTAAAGTAGAAAAGTAGAAACAGCGGTTCATTGCAGTCTAATTTCTCCGTCTGCACTGACCTTGTCAAGCATGCCACATAAATTATTTTGTGTCAAGTTTTTCTAGAAGCGTAAGCCCTGCAGTTTCATTCTCTGCACTGCTGAGTGACCCAGTGTATCTAATGAAAAATACTAGTTTCAGGTAATATTAATATCGCCTTGTGCTAGGGCTCTACTTTGCATAGTCCCTCAGAGATTATTACTAATGGTTAAGTCATTTAACTTGGGGATTCATTTTTCCTTATCCCTGCTGTCCTAAATGGCAGTAAATTCAGGTTCTCTTTTGGTGATGCATAGTCTGAGAACAGAGTAAGTGTTCTTTTTAAAGTAGTCCTGGGCAAATAGTATGTAAAAAATTCATTATTCCAGTAATCTCAGTCCAAGATCAGTGTTTGATGATTTGAGATATTCTAAGACAAACTTCAGAATCTTATTTTGGTCTGAAGATTTCTTACCAAGGACCTTTGTCTGTACTCAGATCCACAGACCCACGCATAGAGGTACCACAGTCTGCCTTTCCACAGCCTAACATCTGTATGACTGATGAAAAAAAAACCAAACCCAAACAAAAAAACAAATGCTTGATAATTTTCATAGTTTGAAATCATTTTAATACAACATGTTTGTTTATTTTTAAATTACAGGATAGATCATGCAACACATGTGGACACTGCAGCAAATAGTTCTAACAGTCATAGGAAACATAGCATTCCTAGGAAACACCACAGTACAATCTCAGGATTCAGAACTATTTAAGCCTTAAAACCTTCCATAAATATTATCCTTAAAATGTTTATGAGAACCTTGGCTGAGCAGGACTACAATTATTCTGTTCTGAGTTTAAAAATAAAATAAAATTTCCTCAAATCAACTGTCAGACATTGCTTCCAGCTGGAGCATTCATGATGTGACAAAATTAGAATGCTAAGAAAATACACTCAACACAAATGGGATTGATTTAAAAGTCAGACTTCACATTCGGCATCTCTGATGATATCAGCTGTGCTTCTGGTGTGTGATATCTGCATGCGGCAAAGCATGCTTGTCATAGTGCAACTATGCGCCAAGCAGAAAACCTTTCTGTGGAGCAGGACAAGCCCAAGGACATATGCCTAAAGGTGAGTAACGCTGGTGTTTCCTTAAGCTCTTTCAGTGTTCCCTAGGTTCACACTAGGCTACAGGACCTTGGGTAAATGTCAGTAGTGAAGCTTCAATGAAGGAAAAATGAAAGTAGCAAGAAAAACCAACATTGAAATTAAACCATTAAATTATAACAAATTAACGACCTCCTTGAGAAAGAGGAGGACTGATTCTTCTCCTCACTGACTCAAGATCGATTATCTCAGCCTTCAGATATGTAAAAGGTTGTTACAAAGAGAAATGTAATAAACTATTCTCCATGTAGACTGGGAATGGTTAAAGACGTAATAGTAGAAGTTATAATAGACTTCAACTAGGAACAACTAGGTTAGACATTAAAAAAAATAGTCTGACAATACAGTTTGTGATAGATTACATTGGGAAGGAAACTCCTTGGGAGACTGTAAATCCCTCAGCACTGGAGAATCTCACAGACAGGTTCTACAAACAATTGTCAGGAATGATTTGATACAACTGATCCTGCCCTCAGCAGGGAGCTGGACTAGACTGGCTCTCAAATATCCTCAGACTGTGCTTTTATGAATAACATATGGAAAACAGGGACAAACAAAAATATTTACCTAACATCTGCTGGTCTAGTGTATAGGCATACAAATAGGGCAAGTTTTTCAAAATATTTTTTTCTCCTAATAGAAACATAAAAACAGCTGGAATTTGGTAGAACAAGGCACAGTGAGCAATGAACTTTCTGCAAAGCCAGAGCTAATTTATTGTTTATGAGACCTTGAAAAATATGGTTACTGGAGACTAACTCCATTCCGATGGAGTGAGGGTGATTGGATTTCCAGCACCAATACTTACCAACAAGGAGCTTAAGCCTAGCAGGATCTTAGCACTCCTTATAAGGGTAAGTAACATAAGTAATTTTAATTTCATAGGGTATGATTCTCAGCAACATGTCTTAAATAATTTCAGGTGAAATCTCTGGGCTTTTCATGGTTTGCAGTAAGTCACTGACATGTCAGTGGATGAACAGATCAAAAATTATCACCTACCACAACAGTCAAGTTGAATTCAATAAAAAATGACACCGAACCCCAAAATAAGCTGAATTCCTTCTCAATTCTAGGCAGACAGGGACACAGGTGGGGCAAGGAAAAAAGAGAGTATGAAAATATAGTTAGGTTTTTGAAAGAATAAGGTATATTTCTCATAGTATGCTAGTAATGTAGGATACTAGAGATTTAGAGTCCCTGGGGAGCCCTAAGAAGTGCTTCTCTGAGTCTACATACATTTAAAGTTCTTCCATCCTGGCTTTTGCTGTAATTACTTGCTCATTAACAAATACAACTTCTAAATAAGACTAAAAGAGTAACCAAACCCCTTTATTAGAGTGTTTGTACAAATGTTTGACAACTGGCTAGTGCAATATTAAGAATGAAATCCAGTCTTGAAGAGGTGTCCAGGGCAATGAGGCCCTGGTCCATGGCTAGGTCTCCTATTATACAACTTCTAGAGCATAGCACTGTCAAAACTCTCACACACTTCAGCATGACTGGCATTTAAATGTGGCTTCTTAAATCCTTCTTCTCAAGTCCACTTTTCATTTTATATCAGTGTTCCTCATAGTAAGAAAACTCTCAGGTAACAGACACGGCAGGCAATGAGAAGGAACTAGCTTGTACACTATGGTCTTCACCACTCGTGAAGCCCATCTTTGATTCTGTCTCAGTAAGAAATGGCAGAAAGCCTCATTCAGTTCCCTCTCTGGAAGTCAAAAATTATTCTGTAATAACTTATTCTGAGACCTGAAATACCAATGAGCATCCTTAGCTAAGTGAGACAATGCTCACCAAGCATATTCTGAAAGAACATTTTTTAGTCATCCAGCCTAGGCTTCCCCGGTGCATCACACACATACATAAGAAAGTCAGGTACCCAATTCAGCACATTTTAAAATAAAAATTAGAAACAAATATAGGAAAAAGAAAGAGCTATAGCATTAAGTGCATGTGTTTGGCAGCCAGCCTTTCACATGGGTTTCATATGGATTTATTTGGTTTTGGTTTTGTTTGATTTGGTTTCCAATTATCTTCAAGGTTCTTCTCCCAGTATAAGATTTTTTTGATAAATTCAGCTGGTTACTTTGCACAGTTTATTCTTTATAAACACAGGAATTTTGAGCCTGAAAAAATTCCCATGTGCACTAGCCGGTAAAGTTAATCTTTTTATAGATGCTTTAATGCATTTATGAAAAATATATTACTAAGAGGTTTCTGCTGACTTAACAGAAGCCTGAAGTGTTAAAGGGAAGTTCTATACTAATGTTACTGCACTGGGTTATTATCACACAAATGCACTGAGTGATTTGTACTTCAATGTCAATTTTTTTCAAACTCTGAATATACGTGTGTGATGATCAGAGGTGCATATCTTTTGATGAGATTTTTCTAAGAATTTTCTTACAGTGATTTTGCATGATGAAGGAAGTTGCAATGCCTTAGGCCCCAAACTGTAAGATTCATGTACCTTAGAAAAAAATGTATGTACTAGTGGACAATCACACAGAGTTTTAAATCTCATAAGCAGTTTTCTCAGTGAGCTTAAGGAGAGCAACAGATCTTTGAGCATTTTGACAAGAAAACCCACCATCCTGAAAGAGAGGAACAGATTTGTTTGAATATATACAACCCATAAAAAATGAAACCCGCTTAGATGAGCAAGAGTTTAATTTTTTTCCCCAAAAGGTCTTTTACAGAGGCGAAAAAGAAACAGACTTTCAAATGTGGGGCAAAAACATTGAGAGCAACAGTTTTCTTTTTTATGTTTAAATACTTCAGATACAACCACCAGGAAACAGATTTTGTCAGCTTAAAAAGAGAAGCTGGAAAGGTTTGTTTTCTCTCTCACACAGACACATGAATAGACACCAACAATCAAAAAAACCCAGAGTTTGTGTTTAATTTTTTAAATTCCCTAACCAAATTCTTTATTTCTTATTCTGCCACAACTAAATCCTCCCTGACCTTCTGAAGTAGAAAGTGACACTGGATGTGGCCAGGACTGACATCTTCCAGAGCTAGAGGCCCAAGAGCATTTTTTCATGCACCCCTTTTTAACCACTCAGTACCCACAACTACAGCCACAAAACCAGGAATAGCTACTGTAATAGAAGAGCGCCATTGTGTCTCAACCCTACAACCTTGACTAAAGATGCTCAGCAACCAGCTACCTCTTCAATTTGCCAGTGAAGTCGCTCTGTATCTGTATCTCAATTCTGAAGATATCTGTGCTCCCCACTGTCTGCAGGCAACTCCAAAAACTTCAGAGAGGGGCTAGGCTAGGGGTCTATTTCTTTAACAATCATTTTAGAAAATGCCCAACTCAATCCAAGGGGCAAAGTAGCCAAGTAAACTTTAGTCCTCTCTGGCCAGTGGGGGATAATTCACTGGCTGTGAGTTCGTTCTTATTCATACTGTTTTCTGGTGCACTTACACAAGAGCCAGGCATTTTAAGAACTTAAGGTAGGTTACCCTGATTTAACTGTTGGCAAAGCACTCAGACACAGTAGGTTTGAAAGCACAACCCACTCAAACATGCTATTATTAGAACCAGGTGGGAAATAATTTTCCCAATTTGGGAACACTTTTGAAATTAAAAAAAGAAAAACTGTTTCCACTATAAATTGAGACAAAAAATCAAAATCTCCACAAAAGCTGCAAATCATAAATCAGGGGAAATCAGTGGAAACATTTTAGGTACTTTTGATCTGCTTTTGTTTAACCTCAAGCTTTTGATTTACATGTTCTTTACAGTAATTCATTAAAAGTTTGAGGTGAAAAGTCATTCTGGAATAAGAGGTGTAGCTCTCAGTTTAGAAAAAGTTGAAATGAGGAACTTTCTGGTGGATAATTTAGGAAAATTTGCCTCATCCTAATCAAAGAAAAATTTCTTTTTCAATTAAAAACTATTTTCAATATAAGACTTTTGCATCTGTAAATTCCATCCAGCTCTAGTTAATATTGTTATATTCTATTGGGGATGGAATGCCAAAAAATGGGGCACACTGAAGTGATCAAATTGGGAAAAAGGATTCAGAAGATGCAGATGTGGTAGAAAACATACTGCGAGAGGAAGGTTTTGGTGAAACCATTGTCCTTATAATGAGACTGGTTAATAATAATTATTCCTAAGGATAAATAATTATATTGGTGAAGAGCTGCCAAATTGCTTGAAAGCATCAGACTCATAATTTTCTCATTTCCTTTTTCCTTTAACGCTCATATGCTTGCTCACAGAAATTGGTTACAAGATGATATGCTCCCAACATGGCGTAGATTCGATTTTAGAAACAGCAGCAGCAGAATTTTCAGCATTTTGGACTCAAATTGCTTCATAAACCCCTGAACGAAAAGGCTGAAACTGTATGGGTTCATGTGCCTACTTTTCAATTTCAAAAAGAAGTACAATATATCACAAAGCCTATGGAGATTGTGGAAAGAAATGTCACCTTTAAAATGTGTCTATAAAAACACATGGATGTGAAGGAGAATTTCAGTTCAGAATATCAGATGTCTTGTTAATTCCATACTGCTGGGGAGCATGCACAGGAACTTTCCCCACAGCCATCACTTTCTGTGCTAGGCAACTTGGTAAAATTGAGTAAAGAACCATACAAATAAAACAGCTTCCATGAAAAACAACTTCTGAAAGTTGTCTAACAGAAACTCAGTGTGGCTCTCTGTATGCATTTCATAATTATTTGTTTGGCCGCACAATGTCATGTGCTGAATACGAGGTCAAACTCACCTGTGACATGGGAGGGAAAACGTGACTGAGGTCAATAGATTATGACCATCTATGCTAGTGGAAAAACTACACTCCCAGTTCATGCACTTTCATATTACAGAAAAGACACAGAAGCTGTAAAAATCAAGAGTTGTAGCTTCTCTAGTTTTTATGTTATTCTGTCAAATACTCCAAAGGTATTTATAAGACATATATTCAACAATGGCATATTTAACTAGGCAATGAAGTTCCATTGCCAAGACAGGATGGCCTCATGGCAGAAATTTTAACATGTTTTCAAGTCTGTTGGTGTGTTTTCACTTCCATGATGACCCTTGTTTTACATTTTTCTAGTTCTTAGCAACACCACTACAAGAGCAACAGAGCAGGATACCCTAATTCAACTGTCAGTGGTACTAGGATCTAATAGGTGCATGCTCGAGTATTAAATTGATTTTGCCCCAGGGATACGGTTATGATGGCAAGAATAGAGTCAGAACAAACAAGTTGGAATTAAGAGCATAATTACTCCCACAAATGCAAACGTAGCTATTAACTAAACCAGCTAAAGTTAAACGTGCTGTCTGATTTTTAGTACTGTTTTTTTATTCCATGTTGAGGAAAGGAGGACAAAAAGTTTAGTATAATATCAGGGTAAGAAAGCTAACTTTTAAAAATAATTTTCTGAACATTTTGCTATCAGACATTTCTAAGATGAGAAAAGGTTTCACAACAGCAGATGATAAACAGCAGAGTAGATATTCTTCGGTGTAAGTATTTGCAAAACTTACTGCTGTAAATATGTCTAAAAAAAGACAAATTAATCAAAACACCATAAGAAATATTACCATTTCTGTACTTACATCTTAAAATATTTTCTAGGCAGCCGTCTCAGTGATTTAGAAAATCTACATCCTTTTAAGCAACAAAAGATTCCGGTTTTATATACAGTAACTCTAATGTGGTTCTTTACTCTTATTCTGCTAACATCCTGATTTTCATATGTTGCAATAATCAATCATTCCCTGCTAGATAGAAACGTGCTATTTCTAACATTTTATTTTTAACAGCATGTTTCATAATAGATCACATTCAATTCCATTTGTGAGCTCCCCAAAGCCCAAAATAGCTCTAAAAGATGGACAGTTTCTGGGTAAGAAAAATACTTCGGCTGAGCATGTTTACAACTATGAAATATTTAATCCTTAATAAAATAAAGGCTAACTGCTGTGAAACTGATAATTAGAGCTCAGGGACACTGAGGTTGCCTACAAAATACTGAATATAGGTACAGAAGCTGTGTCTATCTTTTGATAAATCTTATTCAGTTCTCCGAATGCTGATTTGAACCAGAAGGCTAGGGCTGAAACCATGAAAAGCTATTTTTAGCTCGCATTCCCTGGGTGAGGATCAAAGCAGGGACTACATAGACCCCAGTAAACAGGGCTTATAAAAAATTAGGATGGAGATAGTCATGAAAGCCAGAAGTACATATCTAGCATGTAAACCTCTGCTTAGTAGACATATGGTTCTTAAATTGTCCTAAGTAGCTTAGATGGCTACTGCAATAATCCTAAATTACACTAAATGTATTGTGAGAATAAGCAAAGAGGAGAGGATAGCATTTGAGACTGCTGAAAGTTCAGCAACAAGACAGGCCATATTCATATTTTACATGTGTTTAATAGTACCACAGAGATGATCCAATATACCTTGACTATCTAGGATTCAATGACCCCTTGATTTGTGTGGCCATCCTGTATTTCAGTATATTCCATGACAAAATACAGAGGCAAGGGAACAATTCACTACTAGAATTTTAGGGTCAGTTTCAAGGCTTCATACCTGGGCACACAAATCAGGTTCATGTTTTCAAAAAGGCTCACTCTGTCTGGGAGCTGAATACTTTAGAATTCTGATCACTTAATCTGGTACTAAAAGTGAGCAGAGCTGTGTTTTATTGATAAGTTATGACCAAAATTATGACCTACTTATTAGGGATTGAATCAGAAAAAGAAAAATGAGAGCATATGTGGAAAATTATACCTAAGTACTGGTAGTCTAAAGGTCTGATGTGTCCAGAGTAATGTGTCCTTCCACTAGAACATGTTACATTTAAACAAAAGGTCGTTAATTATATAGAAATGCTGAAATTAACATATTGACACAGAATAGTAGTTACTGGGAATAATAAAAAAGAGGATGACTTTAACCCTCTCTTACGATTACAGAATGCAACTGCATCTTGTACAAACTTTTTAAAAACTAAAATAAGCATGTGTCTGATAGAAGCAGGTCGTTTTGAGACTCCATACTGCAGGCCCACCAGATAATAAGAGAAATTTGCACTGTGTCTAGGATTAAAAGGAAAAAAATTATAATTTTAAATATAATTGTAATGGCTAATGAGATACTGATTTTTTTTACTTCTCCGATGCTTTCTAAAGGATGCTTGATAGCAATTGGCTTTATTTACATCGGCTAGTATATAGGTATCCCTTTGGGACTTGTGTAGCAGAGTCTGTGAAGTCCATTTGAAAAATCCCATCTCCCAGATTTATAGTCATGAAGGTGAATTTTATGTAGATGTTCAGCATTCACAGAAAAAAAATGCTTTATCTATAAGATATATAAAAACGCATTTAAACTTTTTTTAGAAGTGATGAGGAAAGGAAAGAAGAGAAAGAAAAACTGAAAGCACATATTTCTGACTGTTTCCTTCATGCCTTACTACTCCACCCTCTCCCCTCTCATTTGCAGCCCTTTAAAATGTGTATTTGGGCATATATTTTCCTACTGCTTGACATCTCTGCATTGTTTTTATACTTCACTCTAGAGTGATCAGATATTTTACAAAAGTACTTTAGCAGAGTAAAGCAAATTATTTTCCCCAGAGCTGTCTGCTGGACTTGTTAATGGCAAAGTGTCATGTTGTTAGCAATTATTTTCATGTGATCATAAAAGCTCTAAAGTATTCAGCAAGCCACTGTCTTCATTTACCAATGAAGCATTTAACGGAACATTTTCGATGGATGCATATGTTTGATAAAGATTTTGGACATTTAAGCAGTCTTAAAAGTGCTTCTGGGGTTTTTTTTATGTGATTTTACAGATCTAGTAAATCCTGGAAAATTCAGATTTGAACATTTTAATGAAACAGAAAAATTAGACTTTATATTTCTCTCTGACAAAAAAAAAAAGATGTCTATGTCTCCCTGTTTCACACATATATGATACAATAAATTTATATATCAAACCAGGAGAGGCTGACAGAGGACAGAGTGCTATATGTGAGTTGTGGGATATAATGAGCAGCCAGAAGCTCCGTGTATTCTGAAAACCAGAATATTTAATCTGGAAATTATTGAATGGCTCTGAGTGCAGACTACTACTTTGTCGTTTCTACTGTGATAACAAGGGATGTTAAAGCTTTTCTAGAAAGCCTGTAGAACATATTGGCTCCTTTTTGCCCCTCTGACCATAGTGGCAGATAGGTTAGACTGGAGCTTGCACCATTTTACACAGTCAATATATGATCTGGTTGGAAGCCCCTACATGGTGTTTCACTGCTTTTAAACACATCACACCACTGCAGGAACATGCAACATGCCCGTTTGAAAGTCAAATTGATGTGCATTTGATTGAGTAAGATGTGTGCTTATGGCACATTACCCTCACAGGAAACACACTGGCCTCTTTGCGAGAGGTACCTGACTCACAACTCGTAATTCCAATATTTTGACAATAGTGGCCGTACAGACCACATGGCCTTCTGATACTGATTCTATAATTTGTTTTTTACATTTCCATGAATCCGTAATGTCTCTTTCAGGATTTCTCTTAGGCTTGCTTCAGATAACCTAATGAACTGTTGTGGGTTTTTTGCTGAAATTTTCTTTCCAGTGACCATAGTTAAGCTCCTTCTAAGTTTACAAAGTTATATAGAACACTAGGAAACTCTTCCATAATTTAAAAAATTTTCCTTTCTCTTTGCATGAGCATAATATGTTATGTATAAATTATATGCATATAATATAGATTTAACACAGGCATTTCTTAGGTTATATAAACATTCTTTATATTGCAGCATTGCTGGAGGGAGGACATAAAATACTGTCATTTGATCTGTTTTACTTTTTAATTTATAACCTTGGCCATGGGGAATTAATTTAATGGAGCTACTTCTGTAAGGAGTCCAGGACTCCACATAACTCCAGGATTGCAGACCTCTAGTCCAATGAGTCCTCTCTAGCTCCCTGGTGTTATCCTGCATGATATGTGTTAACATATCAATAGTTTAAGATCTAAAATAATCTTCATACTGAATTCCCCATTCTGGACCATCTGTTGTCCTCAAATCACATATGCAGTTTACTTTTCCCTCCAGCTCTACATTTGTTTGCACAGTCAACATGGGCACCAAATTCAGAAGCAAGCAATAGGATATAGGTACCTAAGTATTTGATTTCTGTTGAATTTATTATATGATTGTATTTTGCCAATGATGCAAACAGAATTTTCAGTCAGAATGAAAATAATATCTTAATCCTCTTGGCTAGTGCATCAAGCCAGCTTCAAATATAGCACACTCTTACGATACTACTTTTTCATTTTTAATGCTGTATAATGCTATTAGCACAGACCTAAGGAAATATTTTTAAGCTCTTTAAAGATAAATTATGAAATCACGCATCAGAATTGTGCTCATACTCCCACAACATTGCAATCCCTATATACACAACAGCAGTGCGTAGGTAAAAGCAGAGTCATTATACACTCTGTAACCTTTTCTCAGTTTAGAAAATATAGATTAGTGAGTAAAGAAAGGAGCAAGCACAGCAGTTTCCTCTTTCATTGATTCACTGCCATTACTGTGTCAGGTTGTTTGTTTTTCAAGACTGCCTTTTTCCAGCACAGTGAAATGCCAAATCGCTCAAACCATGAGAAATAATCAGAAAGAACTACATTAATTTTAGAGCACTGTGTCAATTTGTAGTAGAAAGTGAGAAAAAAGGGCAACCTGTTCCCTCTCCAATGTAAATAATGTGACTGGTTTTAATCTCAATTACATTGCTGAGAGAAAGGGTAATTTCTGCTGGAGTCTTCCACACCATCAGTAATGTGTACCTTTCTTGGGACTGAGAAGACAAAATGCAAACATATTTTACTCTTGTATTAATCAAAGAGTAAAGTTGTCTTCATGATTTGATATGTGGCAATAATCCAAAACTAAAGCATATCTTTGTATGTCCTCTGAATACAGAGGACACACCATGCACTATGTTACTAGTAAGAAGTTCAATTATTAGACACTACTTCTACAGCTTCACTTTGAAAATGACAAGAGAAGACAGGTTCAACAATATACTTGACACTCAACCAATATTTTTTTTTCCATGCTAGTTCATCCATAGTGTTAAAATAAATTTGGTAGAACAAAAAGGTTATACGGGGAACTTAGGTTATCATTCTCTGTGTAGTGAAGGGGGAAAATATTTGCATAAAGTTAAGAAGAAATTCTTCGTCATAATATCAGCCAAAACAATAGTGACCACACAGACATTATGTCTCACCTAAAGCATGTGAAACTAGTCCTAACAAGAGTTTGGTGTAATAGCTTTCTGTTAGTAGATTTTTCTTCATTAAAAAGAAAAAAACCAACCAATGAATCAACCAATCTAAAAAGCCCAAATCCCCAATTTTTAACTTAAGACTCTTGTAGGAGGAAAATGGCACTGGTTTAAAAGGCAGGAAAGAGAAATCCTCTTTCTGAGAAGACTGTATCAAAGCAGTAAACTACAATCTCACCTCCCATCCCTTCTTAAATTTCTCTTCACAAACTTACTGTTTTGCTGGTAGGATGCCTTTAAAGGCAAGCAATATTTTTTCTTGTGATGGATTTGCCTGTTTCATAAAGCAATCGCTTTCTGAACTCCTGCTCTGCCTATATCTCACAACTCAAGGCAGCAGGGAAACTGAGCTTCTGCGAAGTAGAAATTGAACATGAATCTATAAAGTAGCAGGGCAGAACACTCAAAGTAAAGCTTTTTTTTTTTCACTCTATCAAATTTGCATTTGTTTACAATCTAGTTAAAATCAATCTGATTAAATAAGAACATATCAATGACTCAGATGAACACAACCCACGTAACCTTGTCTGGAATGCTTACATTCTTAGTTTTGCAGCTAAAGTATGAGCTGCAAACATTTGACAAATTAAAACCTTAGCTAAATCTGTGTGGCTTTTAATGTCAATGAAGACTGTACCTTTCTTATTTCTTCAAACTAAAGTGTCTCAACTATCTCATGAGTATATATCAATTAACCATAAGGATGTAATTCAGAATAAAATCTTACTGCAAGTGAGTGTAATTCTGCCTAATATCAATTCCCTTCTTGGTTAAAGCTATTTCCTGTACTGGACTTGCCACTGTGCAAACAAAGTCTTAATCAATACCACAGGAAATCTTCGCCAGAGAGGTCAACCTGCCACAGAGAAAACACAGCACTAATTAGTGCTGCGAACACTTTTCCTTTAAATATTTTACTTCCATTCAACCTTGAAAAGAATCTGATCAAAAATTGAAGTTAATTTAGATAAACAACTTCTTACATCACCAAAGCATTATTACTGGTTTGGAAATTATATTAGCAGAAAGAAATGATGAGCTAAAAATCTTTTAGACGTCAGTGGAAGCAAGAGTTCCTCCCCTTTAGATTGAGAATAAATTCAAGACCTGTACACGAAATGCCATATCACTGCTCTGTGATTCTCCTTCACCCCCAATATTCAGGCTGCTGATTTCACCATACATTATGAAACGTATATTTTTAAAATGTTAATTAGTTGGAAATTAAACTAGAATCTAAAATTTCAAAGCATTATAGATAGTAGTCATGGCCTAATATTTGTACTACACAGTGCTGGTTAGGACCTCAGACTGAGATTAAACCTGAGGGTTTAAAAAATAGACTTTGGCTTCTCTGTGCACAAAGTTGCAAGGTAGAGCCTAGATGCTGAACAAACTAATGTTTTAGGCCATCCAAAATACAGATTAATTGTGTGGCTTCAACTGATTTATTTACACTGAAAGAAGGGTAAATGAACCAGAAGTGTGTCTTCCAACCTGCCTAGCAGTAAGAATTATTCCCATATAGTGCCACTAACCATCTTGATTGCATTCCTTCAGGTAAAATTATTATGCAGAATGAGAGCTCATGTTCAGCTACTTAGTTTTATTGTCCGTGATTGCTATTTGAAGAATTTTTGCCCAGCCTCTGGAAATCATACTGTGTCATTATGTGTAACAGCTGGCTACATCTTCGTTATTTCTAACAGTGGATTATGTTCATGCTGCTCTTTTCCAAGCAGGGTGTTTTTTTCAGGCAGCCTTTTTTAATCTTTAGCAGTAAAGGGGCAGGAGAACATCAGTCTCAAAATACTGCAGATAGGCGGCCCAATGTATTCCATGTGCACTGGTATAGTTGGTGAATAACAGGGAGCAAGTAGGTACCTTCCTGAGTAATCAAGTTCAGAAATGGTGTCCTCTTTGGTGTTAGATCCACAGAAGGACTGAGCCAACAAGCAGAGAAACTTTTTTTTTTTTTTAAATGTGGTAATATAACCATTACTTTCACTAAGGGAAAATCAGTTATTTAATTGCCCATAAATCTCCAGAGAATAAATATGCAAGTATTTCAGTATTTCACAGCCCAATTCTGTCCTCAGAGTATGTGGGTAGCTCTATTCAATTACAAAGGATGCAGATGAAGGGCATGATGTGTCCTGAAGTTATGACAATTTGATGATTATTGTGTTTGATTTGTAAATCTACCCTTATCATTGAACTTATATTTCTTTTATAAGGCCTATTTTAATGTGGTTATAGAAACCTTTATCTCCTTTCACCGAAGGCAGAAAACAGCATGTAAGCCTAAAAGCAGTATTTTTCTTTTTTCCACCAAAGTTAGAGACAGAACATAAGAAAAAACCAGACATGTCTACCGTCTGTCCTGCATTTCATATTAAGTCCATGTGTTCTGAGATATTAAGAGTACAGTTTAGTAGATCAGGAAATAAATATCCTGATGTGATCCTTTTCAACCTGAAAAGATACTTCATCAAGACAGATTATTTTTCATGGAAATGTTTTGCCAGCAAAGTATATTAAATTCAGCTATGAGGGAATGACACATATCAATTTGCAGAAAATCTGTTCATTTCAGGAAGCAGAGAAACATCCTTCTCTTTTCCTCCAAATCTGAAAGTTTCATTTTTATCTTTAAGGCAAATATGTGGTTCCTCCAGTTTGAAAGGACATTTTATTTCACATTTTTAATTTATTTAACTTTAATACCTGAAATAGTCCCATAATATTTTCTTAGGTTCAAAAAAAAATTTTGTTCTAATATTAAGACAGAATCAATCTTTCTCTTTCTGACTTTCAGAAATTGCTAGTGATTGGATGCCCCCTTTCCCCCAGATTTCTACAAAAGATTCAGCAATTTAGCCAAGTGTTATCATTATTTCCAGCTGAATCTTTTTCTTAACTTGAAATCATCCTGATGGGGTTCCTGGGAAACTTCCTATCTGGAGTTCCTATTCCACAGTAGCTCAGTTAAATAGAAGTATGCTATTCGGGACATTAAGTGTCTCTGGAGAACAGAGAGGTGGAACTAACCTTTGCAAACATCTTTTCCCTCACGAGCTTTCTTAAAAACTGAAGGCGTATCTCCATAGACTTCAGATAGGCTTGGCCACCCATCTTTGCTGAGAGGGCTCAATTATTTAAATTGAAAAATCAGAGGAAAGCAAACAGATCATAGATGAAGTGGCCAAAAGTAGTATGTAACATAAATACATGGTTAAAAACTCTGTGGAATCTTACCTCCCACCTATTTCTTCCACCAAAAGCATGACTTTTGGGGCTCTTTGAAACATGTCTGTGGATCTGAAGTTCACTTAAAGAAAACAAAACCCCACAAAATCTTAAAAGGTAAATGTTCTAAAAAAACAGCTGTGTTGCTTTGCTGTTTGAAAACAGCTAATTTTATTTTTAATTTTGAAACCATATCTGTAGCTAACCGTTGTAAATATTTTAAAAAACCCAAATACTTTGTTCTGGGTTGAAAAACAATTTTCATTTGCCTAAGATGTTTATTGTTTTTAACATTATTATTTCTCTGGAATTTTGGATAGATGTAGCATAACTTATCTTCACCCTTTGTTCAGCCGGAGAATCATGCACCAAAAAAATCAAGATATGCCTTGTCAGTGAAATGTGACTGTCTCTGATCAGTGATGGTGATTTTCAATTTAATACTTATGTTTTACCCATAAAGAGAGGAGCTTCATTGTTCTCATTATGCATGGAAAACATTTACTCAGTATTACGCCTAATCAGGGTGTTAAATGAAGTACACATAAAGGATCTGTCTGATATATGAGACAGTTATTTCAATCTGAATATTTTAATAGCTTATAGCAAAATTTATCTATCACACAAAACAATAAATTGACAATTCCCATCAAAGTAAAATGTAATTTAAACTAAATCAGAAGCTATAGCTGATTCCCTGGCATGAATAGACTGGCATCAAAGTGTTGCTTTAAAAAAACGCAGCAAACACACACAAAAAAAGAGTAGCTGTAAAATTCAATCTTATCAGCACTGACTTATCAAATTAATTTCTTTCATTAAAATATAAGATACATTTTCAATAACAGACCTTTGGTAGCTTTGTGCAGAAAAAGGTTGCAGTAAAAATAAAAAAGCCAGATGTTAAACAGGAAAATATCTATATATTACAGTTCATTGGGAAACTTCAATGAGATGTACATGACTGAGAAGAAAGTACTGTTAGGCTGTGTACAAAAAAAACCTTATGGACCTGCTGTTAGTTTCTTTCCCTACATGTACCCTTACATGTACCTCCATGGTTTACAGTAGCATTCTGATTTCATTACTGAGCTTGAGACATTTCTTAGTATGATGCTTAGTCACATTACATGCAACAGACATGATATTTTTGGATGTATACAAACGTAAAACACGAACTGAGCAGGCAGTACAATTCAAGCAATGGTTGCTGAACTTCAATATAAACATACTGATCTTATTTACCTCCGCAAATTCCACACAGATTTGAAGTCTAAAAAATTCTACTTTCCCTTTAAGTAAGAAGTAGTTTTCATAGGTATAGGTAATCACTGCTTTTTAATAGAATTCAGCATTCAAGCAGTGGTTTACCAGGAGAGTTACATAAAATAGTAAACCTCTATGGGCATATGTAGGAAGTGTTGAAGGGAGAACCCCCTCCTTCACATATTTACAAACTCAGGGCCAAGAACTTGCCATTTAGGAACACGTTTTCTAAAGGAACTAGCAGTTTGGGATTCTTCCATTTTTTTCAGTTTCAGTTTTAGAAACTTAAAGGCTTATTAAATCCCACAAAGTAGTAAATGCTTACCTCGTGAAAATGCTTCACTGAGGTACTCAGAATTTCATGTGCTTAAAAGAATTAGTTCCTCTATAGATTTTAAGTGATAAATTACAGGACATTCCTCAGTAAACATAAGATGTCTTGGAGATGAGTGCTCATTTTTTCTTCTCAAGTCATAGTCCTTGTTGAGCAGGGATACACAAATCACTATCCAGTGATGATTAACATACATTAACAATGTAAAGAATCAGGAACTCTAAATCTCAAATGACATAGGAAAATAATGGGGATGACTGGGGTTTGGTGTTTTTTTTTGCATCCACTTGACTTCAGAAGCAGGAGAACTCTCAGGGATTTTTTCAGGTCTTTCAGTTTCTGTAGTCTAGTCTTTCTTCCCATACATGTTTGCATAATAATAGGGAAATTTCCAGTTGTTTCATAGGTTTAACTGCAGAACAGAAAATTGCTTGCATTTTGTTTTGCTTTTCCATTTCCTTGAGCATTCACTTGACATTATTTTCTTGTCCCTATAATCTATTTTCATTTTCTTTAGCATAGATAACGATCTGTTGCTGAATGATTTGCTTTGTTCAGTGGGTTCTTTGACAAATCCAATTAATAAAGTTCTTTGCATTTGCTTCAAAGTTTTATTCCAGCAATTGGTCTTTTAATAGCCTTCAAGGTTTTCCAAGTTGTGCAAATAATTTGTCACTTAACAGTGGAAGTGCACCATCTCATCTTTCCTCGTTTTCCTAAAGAGCAAAGGAATTACTTCTGCTAGTCAAAACTGCCGTTGAGTTATTAGAAACTAAAGTTGTGATTTTCATTCAGAGAAACGAGGATAAAGAATTGTAGAATAAAATGAGAGTTAAATTCCGGCTTAATGAATCATTTAGAAACAATACATCTTTCCCAAATAATCAGCAATCTTCACTGTCAAAACATAACTTTTCCAGGCTTTTCATATGACACGCTGTTTAAAATGAGACAAAAATTATATCGTCTCATTTTCTGATCCTTTTGAAAACTCCTCATTTTAAGGAGTGAAAATAAGTCATTCACAGTTTTCTCATCCATAAGTGCTTGGAGAAGAAAAAATGAAAGTAGGAACTGAGTATGTTACTTGGTTATAGCAATCACCAAACTTTGCTCAGTGGTTAAGTGGCAACTCTCCTGTTTTCACTTGCTGTTTACAGAATTTGATACAAGGGAGCAGACCATTTCTGGAGTCATCTTCATAAACTGAAGCCAATTTGCATTAGAAGTAAAATAAGCAGTGTCCCCTTTTGATCTGCATTACCTTATTTTCTCCAACAGGTAACATAGCCTGTTGAGGCAAGTTCAGAATTCAGCTCTTCTTCATAAGCAGTTAAGGTTAACCAAGAAGCTGCAAATAACAAAAGTTATTATTTTTTAACAAAATCTGGTGAACTAAGTTCCACAAAGAGTGTTAAAAGATTAGCTCAATTATAAGTCATTTTCCTTGAGCAGTTGCTCTTACTTTGTTTTCCTTTATGTGAGTGCTCTGTTTATTTGGCAGTGCTAGTATCTTTCTCCTACAGTGGCTAGAGAACATGTTTTCCTCACTTTCCTTAAGTACAACCACAGAAAAGAACCAATGCAAGTTCCTTCCAAGACAGACAGTTTACTCAAACAAGCCTGGGTGGGGGATAAATCCAGAACAGGAGAACAGATTTGACAGATTAAAATCATGCTCTGCTAAGTGGCACTAACATACTAACAACAGGTATGTCTTCAAAAAGACATAGGCACGGTAGTGCCCACACATCATTCTAGACAGTTCAGACAGAAGTATTTGATTAATGTTACTGTAGAGAGCAATCCTAAAATGGAAGTCCTATCCATGTTGCTTCCAGCTGAAAAGATCCTCAGCATGGCTGGTGAACTTTTGTAAAGGTAGCTCTCCATCTATCACCACAAACATTTTTTTGCAACTGCTCAAAATGTTATGCAGTCATAGGATTTCCCAATACCTGTTATAGGGTCTTTTAACCCTTTAGTCCAGCAAGTCAGAACAAAGTAAGTGGAGTCCTGTGGGACAAGAATGAATGTATGAGCAGAACTGTGTTCAGTTCCTCAACCCAAATCAAGCTATGCCTAACTCTAGTCAATGCAGCCAGTGCCACTGGTTTCTGCTAGCGTCAACCAACTGCTGTTTTAAGAAGAAAGAAAGAGAGAGGGAAGATCATCAATGAAAGGTATGTATTGTCATAAGCATACGTACAGTATGTCAGAGAGGGAACAGCAAACTGGACATTTCTTTTCCCATCTATGGCTGTTTCTCTAGATTGCCTCTAAAAACTCCATTCCCAAATAGCAACAGTCTCAGTAGTATTAGTGACCTTTGGCAACAGCATTTCTGTGTTTTGGGGCTACATTGATTTTCTCTGGCTTCTGTGTAGCAATTTGGCATCTTATTGACGCAGACCCACGAAGTGGGCAGTATCACTAGCAGCAGGGGACTTTGAGAGATTTTTTTGAGGACAACAAACTAGAACATGAGCTGGTGCAGGCTGCAGTGAAAAAAGCATCCATGCCACACTCTAGATTCAGGCAGCTCTAGTGGACTGACAGCCGTGTTTGGGGGGTGGTAGCTGTGGTTGACTGTCTCAAGATTACTTTGTTAGCTGCAGACAGTACTTGGTTTGCTTGTCTTCAAGTGTACATCCAGGCTCCAAGGGCTTTTGTTTCAGTTTGCAAAACTCCAAATGAGCAAATGCTTAGGTGTTTGTAGAGTGTATTAACATACTTACACAGAAGAACACAGAAACTATGAGAACCCTCTCAATTTAGCTTGTTTTCTAGTAATTGTTGAAACGTTTCGGGGAATTCTTAGGGACCTCTTTTATACATGGACCATGTACATCCTATTCATTTGTTGGGGCTTTTTTTAGTAAAGATTAATGCATATTCCTTTTCCCTGTGGAATACAATAATTTTGACAGCAGTAAATGTTTGGAATTCTTGCACAGAATTGCTCTCATAGTGAAATTCTCCTGTATTCTTATTTAAAACTGTGTGATGTACCAGCTTGCTAAAGGCTTGGAATGGATTGCTGTGAATTACATCCTGTGGAGGAGAGTCTACAGCCATCCAGCCTGGGTGATTTTAATCATGTTGATCTCTATTACTCAGTAATTACAAATTAAGCTGGCCTAAAACTGAATGGTTCTACAGCCTTCAGATGACCTATACTGATGCTCCCCAGAAGAATACTGTTCCCCAAGTACTATTTGAAAGTTGTCTTATTATTATGTTAAATGAAACCAAAGTTGTTTTGTAGACTATTTGTAAGAAAATTTTCTGTTTACCTTTGTGGTGTTGTAAAGAACAGCATGAGTCATGAGCAAATCACAGCCTTGAGATAACTCCCCTAGTTTCATACCATCACAGCAGGCAATGGGTTCAGTCTTAGGGTATGCTTCCTTTCTTTCACAGCTGTTTTTTTACAGTTATATTAGCTATACAGTGGTGTTAGCTGACTGCATTAAGGGTTATAGCTAAGCATAATATACAAACAACCAGTGAAAAAAAAACAACAGAAGGAATATTAAGAAACAGAACAACTAGCCTCTGTGAGAAAATTACATGGAACAACATGAGCTCTCTTTCAATAGAATTACTTATTCCAAAGAAAAATTTCTAGGTATGTATAATTCAGTTGAGGATAAATTTTTGTCCAGTACTTTACTTACCATACAAGGCTCAGTTCTGAACTCTTTGTGTATGAACCCAGCTAAAGGAAGAGAGAAAGAAAAGGATATAAGGCCTGAGGATTACACAGAAAGAATCTGAAAGTTTCATTTTAGTGTTAACATTCTCCTTTCAATTAGGCAGTAAAATTGCTGGAACACCCAATATCAGAGACTGCTATAATTTTAAATCCCCAATTTCATACTCTTTACTCAGTTGCACTTCTCTCAGGTGTCTGCCTGAGGGGTTAAGAATTTTCTACTCCCCACTACCCTTTTTGCAACTCTTCTTTAGATGTTTGATACATTTTTGTACTCCTTTGACATCAGTTCATTCCTGAAAAGCATAAACAAGCATCTGACACAGAATTTTAGTGCGGCACTCCAGGAAATGCCCAGAGCATGAAAGGGATATAATACCTCTTATTTCCAAATCTGCTCATGCATAACAAGGGTTAGCACACGCTTCCTCAGAGTAAATTTGTCTTCAGTAAGGCAAGAAAGGAAAAGACTCCAGTGAATTTATTTAATAATTGATAGTGGAAATAGACTCTAATGAAATTTCCATCATCCAGAAACATGAACTCTACTTTGTATATACTGTCGTTTGTCTGCTAATAGCTGACTTGGCAGCTTCCTTGAATTCCCTACTTGGATACAAACAGTCAATCCACTCCCCCTGTGATAAAGCTCTGCAAATCCCAAGGGAACCAGAGAAGTGCTAGGGCTGTATGCACAGACGCTGTATACCTCCACAGAAGCACAAATAAACAGCCCCATTAGAGATAAACCCTGCTGGGGAAGAAAAATCAGAATGTTTCAAAGCGTATTTCTCTCTTTCTTTGTGAATCCTTTATGGGTTGGAGCTAGCAGAGGACTTAGAAACCCTCCAGACAACCACAGAACCTAGGTCTTACTTCTGTCCAAGCTTCCCACAGCCCTTGTACTCCCTACTATTTACACTTGGAAGATTTGTAGGCTAGAAAGTGGATATATTGAGACAGAAACTCCAAATACAAGATGGCAAACTAATTTCTCCATAGTACCCAACCTTTATTCTTTCTATATCAAGTGGGAAGTCTCCTGTAACTGTTGCGTCTTCTTAAGGCACTGACCAGCCTGTATAAATACTAAGCACTATATTTTCATATAGCTTGTATGATTATATAACTTACCTTGAATAAAAGTGCATGTATTGTGTACGTGCCATGAGAAAGATGAAAAAGATATGCTTCTGACTGTAAACAATCAGATGTCTGGAGATAATGAGAATAACTGATACTGGGCTGCTTAATGAAATATATTTTGCAATAGTCTTGAACCTCCTATTTGACCATGTATAATATTGTAAGACTTCCACTACTTCTATGGGTCAAAGGGTAGAGAACTAAACAAAAGACAATTCTTTATTAAAATAAAAATATACATTTATTACCACTATAATAATTTTTTCTCTGAATCAGGTATTTCCTATCTCAACATTCCATTAGTGTCCCATCTTTCTAGAGGTAAGCTAACTGAGAAGCAGAAAGGAGAAAAACAAATCTGTTGTTTCCTAATAAAGGATTTGTCATCTGATTTAGGCCTCAAACGTGTCATCATCTTACTACATATATAGATTTTGTCTTTGATTTCAGTAGGATTAATATTATGCAGGTGTCTCCAGAACCAGGATCTTTTAAAGCAGTCACATCAAATACTTTCAGAAGACTTAGTCTAATGATTACTTTTGTACAGCTTTGTCACAAAAAGT
The DNA here is from genome assembly GCF_963921805.1 of Phalacrocorax carbo. Classification (NCBI taxonomy): domain Eukaryota; kingdom Metazoa; phylum Chordata; class Aves; order Suliformes; family Phalacrocoracidae; genus Phalacrocorax; species Phalacrocorax carbo. The sequence continues at coordinate 20,145,258 of NC_087517.1, read as the reverse complement.
AATTTCATGTGGTTTACAACAGTGCAGCTGTGACTACAGATACCCAATTTATGGAGAATATTTTATTCTCTACCAGCAGGTGTTCAATCCAAACTGTATACACCTCCATAGTCAGAGAGATCTCAGGGCTCAGTTTAATTTTCCATAACAGCTAAGCTCTTCCATGGCTGATTACACAAGGTTGCTGTTGAAATAATTCTTCACCTTTTACCCGCAGTAATCAATAGTCTACTATAATATTTATACTAAGTCAAACACCTCAGCCAGTTATTGTAGCTTTTCTATTACCTGTATGTCAACAACATGTACATGTGCATGTATAAATGTCATAAAATAATACTTTTTAGAATCTCTGATTATTCAGTCCATTTAAATAATTTATATGCCAAAAGAGGCAGGAGTTTTTTCTAATATCTCTTACTGCTTTTGAAGCACTTGTAAGAGCTCCTAAGATCAGAAGGCACTGGGGAATACAAACATTTCTTAAGCTAGAATTAGGATCCCTGGAGGAGCATTCCACGTGGAAAACGCAGTGTGCAGCACTTGCATCTACTGCAATACAGTAATGCAACATATTCCTACCAGGTTGGTAGCAAGCATCTTCAAGGTCAGAAGCAAAGTGATCAAATTGGAAATGGGAGCACTATGAAAGGAAAAACCTTAGCAATGCTTAAAAGAAACAACCACAGCCAAAACCAAAGGAAGTTGATAGCCTCCAGATATTCATAGAACTCTACATTGATTTGGTTGTCTTTTTTTTTTTTTTCACTTAGAAGTCTACTAAGTCCAGTTCCTTTAGGAACAGGGCCACCAAAGTAAATGTAAAATATCATTTCATATAGAACGTTGACATTAATAAAAGTCATTTTTCCTTCCTTGAGCAATGCACTAAATAAAACTCAGTAGATAGTAAACACTACAGGAGCAGCAGCACTGCTACCCTTATCCAGCATCATACATTGGAAGAGAAATAAATGATCTAGATTGATAATCAATTTGATTTGACAAATCAAATATAAGTGCATCTGATACACTATTAGTATTAGGTGAAGTATCTAGTCAACTGCTGACTTTATAAAGGGCATGACAATGTCTTTTCTATTGGAAGGCATGCACTGTATTCATACAGTATAGTTATAATATTTTCAGCAATATTTGTTTCAAGCCTTTAAGGAGGGCTTTAATTATTAAAAAATGCTACAGAATGAAAAGAGAAATACCCTGGTAGCAATTCCTTTCCATTTTCCTCATTCCAAATCATTAATAAATTTCATCAGTTTAGGGTAGCAAAAAGATCTTACTTTTATGTATGCTTGAAAATGATGTTTCATTGTGCATAAAGAGGACTGTCTTTACATGACCTTGTTCAATTTACTTTGGCCAAGGTTCCTCTGATTTGAGGATTAGTTGAAGAAGTAGTAGTTGGAGTAGTTGGGTTTGATTAACTTCCTTAGCCAAGAATGGTGAATATTTAAAAGGACAATTTTGTAGACCAGTGGGCAGAGGATGAGATTAAAAAAGGCAGAATAACCAAACATCTAATTTTTGATGCATAGGCAGAAATTTTTTTTTTTAGTTTTTTCTTGAGAAAGTTAAGTAATCAATAGGGAAATATGACACAATCCAACAATTCTGAATTTAAAGAAAAGCAAAAAACCTCTTTAAGTAATGCTTTAAGAGAACAAGAACATCTACAATGAGATTAGAGCAAACATCAATACTCTAAATGAATTATTTCAAAATAAACTTGTTGCAGTTTGTCATATTTATTGATATGTTTATAGACCCGCAACCGTCCTAGTTACAGCTGAATTTTTACACAGCCATTTGCAATGCACTCTGACAAACATATACAGAGAACTGGTAGGATATCTCTCAGCAAAAGCAAGCTCATACTAAAACCAGGATAAAATTGCCTTTATTTGTTGAGGTTTTAGGTACGGGGCACTCCATACTCATTTTCCCTTGGACATACCAATTTTAAATAATTTGAAACAAAATGTAGACTATTGTTAACTATTAACTATTAGAATTATTGTTGCAATCTACAAGAAAAATTCCGGTAATTCTATTAACACTGCACAGGGTAAAGGTGGGAGAGGACATGAAGAACAAGCACTTAGCTAATAGCTTTTTCTCTAAAGAAAAAAGAAACCTTGCCTTATAATTTTTTTTTTCTACTTCAATGTGGTAGTATCCTGGATATCCAGATTGTTATGACTATTTGTCATACATGCAACAGCTGTGAAACAGTTTAACAGGCATCAAAAGATTTTAGCATTTAGATACAACACTGAAAGGTTAGGATGTACACAAAGCAAGCCTGGAAAAGCTATGAGCTAGACACTATGAAGGTGGAATGTAAAACTCAGCAAGGTACGAAATAATGAAGATTAGGAAAAGTAACTGTAGGGTGAGCAAACAGAATGAGTGACAGAGAAGACAGCAACCTGCACCATATAAGTGTCTTTGCAAGTGACAGACTCTTAGCAACAGATGCAACAAATATCCTACAGGCAGGCAGTATTATCCAGGTCAAATCTTCAGCACTACAATAAAACAATTAATTCAGACAATGCTCTTAGCAAAACCACAGAAGAAAAACAGGAGACAAATAAAATACTAACTAAGCACAAATAGAAGTGTGTACCAATTTATTTTCAGTGAATACTAGTAGTTAGTGGAAAAAAATATACTTTAGAATGCACAACATAAACTTTTTTTTTGGCAGTAGACAAATACATTTTGGAGTCACTGAATCTTTGCTCTGTAACTAAGAGGTACGGGGACCCCAGTCAAGTTCTGTCCCTCATTGTCACTGCTAAACAGAAAACTTTAATCAGGAACTCTGCGGGTATAAACCAGACTAGCTCCATTGATATTAATGGCATTATAATCATTTGCTCATCAACAGGTTGATGCATTGAATATTTGAAAATGCCAGGCAAAGAATCTCTTTTCTTAGGAATATCATGATTGGGCAGTTCCAGCGCTTCCAGATCCCACAAGTGAAACGATGTACATGTCTGCAGAGGCTCTGAGATACTCTGTACAGTGTAATAGGAATAAGGAAACAAACACAGTGCAGAACACAGTGTCTGTGGTTATGTACGTTTGGTTGGTGTGTATCCACTTTCAGAACTATATTTCTTTCTCTCTTTAAATCATAACCGAATCAGCTGTCAGCCAGCTATCTGTCAAGAATACATACAGCAAGTGGTGAATACTGTGACATGCTCTTATGGAAATAAGATTAAGTTTCCAAATAGTCTGTAAAACACACTCATTGTGCATGCTTCCTACTGGGAAAGCACCCTGGGTTTTGCCAGTCAGGGCTTTCCACTTGGCATTGGCCACTTCTGTGTAGCTGGATTGTGTCTCATAGCATGGCAGCTGAGCTCTGAATGTTACTGAGCAGAAGGGGCACCATTGCAGACACTTTCCTTCTCCCAGTAAAGTCACAGAAGTCCATAGACTTCTGAAAGACTTCAGCTCGAGAAGGGCTCTTCTGTCTTGGGAACAAGGCAGAACCTGCAATAGAGCTGGAATGGGCCAAATGTTCAGCAGCTGATAAAAACAGACATATTCATCCCTTTTGGCCAAAGGTATAGCTAAAGGGGATATGTTTGTCAATATATGTAGCAGTTAAAAGGCCTGAGAGGATGAACAGGAAAGACTTCTCCCAAAAAAGGAAAAGAGAAGTGGATACACTTTCCTCAAATAAAAACAAATTTTATACACTTACAAGAGAAAGAGTTAGAAAAGACCTAGTGATAACTCACAGCTCGCTCTTATGGTGTCATGGCAAAGAAAACTGCAGAGCAGGGAACCCATTCTGGGCTGTTTGGTTGTATTTCATTAGACTGGGAAAGGTGACGCTATAAATAAAGCATCAGATCGACACAGATGTATCTCAATATTGTCCAAAAAAGTGTGAGTCACATTCAGCTACTTGAATGGGCTGGTAGAAATTGGAGTTAACAGTTTCAGAACTGAGTGTTTAGGACAAAACAAAAGTCTAAAAGTGACAGTAGAATCTACAGAGATTTTGGGTTATCTGGGACAGGAACTATAGTTCTATGTGTAGCACAGAGCCTAATGCTGCCACCAAAATAAACGTGTTGTGTGACTTTGGAAACCGCTCAGATTAAAAATATGAAAGAAATTGTAGGAATTTAGAAGGTCAATTTTCACCTAATTTCAATTATATTTTACTGTTTAACTCCTTTAAACATTGCAAAAAAACCCAAAACAAACCAAAAAAAAAAAACCAGCCTAACAGATTTCCTAATTGAAAGCTGGGAATAACGATTTTAAGCAGAAATTATTTTTCAGTTAATATTCCTACCGGTTTTGGGCTTTGTTTGTTTCTTTGTGGTGGTGTTCTGATGAATGATGAAGAAGAAGAGACTACCAGTGCTTGGCATTATTATTATAGAGGGAGATAAGAAAATGGTACGGAATATCCCGTTAGCCAGTTTGGGTCAGCTGTCCTGGCTGTGTCCCCTCCCAGTTCCTTGTCCACCCGACAGAGCACGGGGAGCTGAAAAAGTCCTTGACCAGTGTAAGCGCTACTTAGCAACAGCTAAAACATCTCCACATTATCACCACTGTTTCCAGCAAAAATCCAAAGCATAGCCCCATACTAGCTACTACGAAGAAATTTAACTCTGTCCCAGCTGAAACCAGGACATTATGTTTGTCTTTAAATAGCAAGAGACTATGGCATGATTTCCATAACATAGTCTGATGATCTGATGCCAAGCTAAAGGTGTTAGGGCTACAGGTATTCTGACTCCTATTTCTAGTCATTATTTAGCAAAAATATTGTAATTTTGTCTTTTTAAAGGAACAGATTTATAGATTAGGAGAAGATAAATTGATGTGAAGGTTTGAGAAATAAAATCTAAGGAAGGATTAATTCCATTGACATTTTCAGGTGTCATAGGAGACAACGCTGTAAAATTACAGACATTTAATTATACAAGGCAGCAACAACTGTTGGTGATGAAAATAAATAACAATTAATGACCTTGAGAATATTCCTCCAACAATTGTCTTTGTTGGTGCTTTTTTCTATATGCTTTGTAATGTAATATGCAATCAAATGATAAACAAGGGTTTACATTTGATTCATTACTATGTGTGAAAATGCCTCTTAGGGAAAAAGTTATTGGAACAAGTATGCGTATACCACAGTGTAAGCTATAAAATGAAAAAATGCATGCTGTGAAAAAGTTGAAAGGGTTAGCCTTTGAGTGGGGCAAATTCACTTGCAAAACTGAAATTATAATATCCTAACTATTATAACTGTTACTAAAACTGGCATTAAAAAGGCCTGTGAAGTATGTCCCTTAGCAGCAGAACAGAACTCGGGAGAAAAAGACCAATATGCGGTAAAACATATTTCAAAGGAAGGATATAAAAAATCTGAAGTATCAAGAGGTTGCAAAGAAAAGGAAGTCAATATCTGGAAAGAAATTAAATTAGAATGACCTAGCTTTGATCTAACAGGCTGGTGTGAGTGGTTGATGACTTCCTTAAGTGGAGAAAATCATAGTCTAGTACATGTATTCAAAACAGTTAACAAAATCAGATTTTTATGGTAGAAAACACAATTTACAATTGAACACACCAAAACCAATTGTGTAAATGTATCTTCATACTCTTGAAACAAGATACTTTCAGGTTAATTCTGGTTCATCTGTTATGTTACCATGGAAACAAGCAAAAAATGTTAATTTGTCAATCTGTAAAGCTGTGAACAGCTAGAGATTACATCCTAGTCCTGGGTTGATAGACTCTAAACAAAGCAGAACCACTTCAGTTCTGTATGTAACTGGAAGCAAGTCAGAGCCTTCTGGGGTGACTTTAATCAAAAAGATGAATAAGACCCACTTGTTAGCACACAGTATCATGGAGCAAGTTCACTCTTAAAGGTTCAAATTTTGGTTTATCATCCTGCCACAATTTGTGACCTAGGGCTTTTCACATTTTCTTTTCAGCTAAGAATGCTATTAGAAACAGCATGAAAATTAAACAGTTAATGTTTGTACAAAACTTAAAAGAAGTAGTGAACAATCTACTAGTTGATGTTATTCTTATAAAAGATGTAGCAGTGGATAATTTATAGATATAATCTCACTATAAAATAGTTAAAATTATGTGATTAAAGCCACATTTTTTTAATTTAGCCAAATTTTTTTAAAATTAAATAGATAAAAGCTAGTAATAATTTAAATTACGCTAATTTATTTTTAATAAATCACATTCAGGTCAATCACACATTCCTAAAGCTAATTCTCTGTTCATATCCTGAACAAGGATAATTTCCTGATCTGGGACTATGTTGAACAAACACTAGTTTCACCACCAAACACAAGCATTTCTTACAAACGAACAGCTTCTTACGAAGAGCTGTATTAGAACAAACATAGCTAGCCCTTTGTAAACACTGGTTTTTAACATTTGGTCTGTTAGCAATATGACCATTACCAGAGGTTTACACTCAAAGCAATTTGTTAGTTTAGCCCCTAACACTCATACATGACATATTTTGAATACATAGTCATAACTGACCATATATGCACTGAGAAATATCCAATTTTCACTTAAAACACAGTAACATGTAGTTTGTACCACAGCAATGAATGTAGTGTTTCTTTTTAACTTTCAAGGCTGATTTTAATTTTTATTTTTGCATATTTTTTAGGACTCTCTTAGTAGTAGTAGTTCTATGGGAAAACACTAGCATAATGTATACCAGATTCTATAGTCCTGGATTCTTGTTTTCATCTTATAAAACATATAAACATCTCCTATGAATAAGGTGCAATTTTCTCTTATGTAACATTCAGTAATCTTTCAGTATTGTTCTCCATAAATTTGCGAGGAGTAATGCAACCTTAACCAGCACTTACACTTCAGCAGTCTCCCTGTAATATACAGACATACATACACATACAATAAGGTAGATGGTTAGAACAATCCCCTTGTGATAACAGTCTTCCCAGTGATATGTAAACATCATGGTTGTAGTACAGTGTTATATCAGACAGCAATAATTGCACTTGCGTTTTAGAAACATTTGGACATAACTCATAGGCTTACTACCGAACAGCTGATACTAAAATAGCTTTACACGGTAATTTGAAATGTGCACACAGAAAATACCTACTATTTTTAAGATGTCCCTTTTGAAGGCCACATGCCATACCAGATTTTTAATACCAAATCACACCAAGTGCATGGGCAATTAAGCTCCCAAATCAAAACTAAGGAAGCTGAAATTACACACTTTCTAGCAATTGGACAGCAGTTAACCGTTTATGTTTCCTGTAAGAGTTGGTATTTCTGTTTTATGACTAAGTCAAAATACAGTAAAATAGTATTATTTACCCATACTTCATAATAAAATACAGACTCGGCCATGTCATTCATGGAACATGACTTACTGCATTCAATATATGTACATGGCACAGCATGTTGTCAGAAGCAGGAAAAGTGTTTGCAGTGAGTTGAAATGGCCCAAATTGCTTAGGTAGTATCTGCATCTGAAAGAGACAGGTACTTTACTGTGTAGATATTTCTGAAAGAACAAAGATTTAAAAACTAACTTCCAAAAAGAAGCAGGCAACATTTGCTTTATATACTATCTCTGCAGACAGCCTAATCGCAATAAAAGACTTATTTTAATTGTAAATTTTATACTTTATGTGAATTTTATTTAACATTAATTATGGTTGTAAATTAAAATTGCAGTGTGAATTATGAATAGTAACAGGAAGGTACAGAGCCAAAATTAGAAAGTATATAGTAGAAATCTTTAAGTTCCTCAGTGGAAACAACATTATGAGAAATGTTTTTATTATTGCCTTAACCAAATTCTAAGGCATTTCAAAAGAATATATTTTATATGGAAATTAAGTAAAAGGGTTTTTATAATTTTAAAAAGTAAAGTTCAAAATTCCAGGCTAATATGTAAATGGTATGTAAAAAGTATTTTTAAAGTACACATAATGGAAACTATGATGGAATTAAATAAAAATTTACCTTTATTGCCTTTGAAAATCTTGAAAATTATTTTGAAAGTAGAGTTTGTTGGTTTGTTTCCCTTATCCATTTAAATTATATGACAGAGTAGGTACATTCATCATACTACATGATTCAGCAAAGATTATTATTTGCACAGAAGTAATATCTTAAGCATCTTAAATACTTCTGTGTTTATTATTTATTCATTGTAATCTTAGAATAATGATCATGAGATTGAGATTTCATAGTGATTCTTCAAAGAGAGTGGTTAAGCAGAAGTAACATTCAAACATCTGTGGAATCATAAGAATAAGCTTTTTTATTTCCTAATAATAAGCAAACAGGCTTTATGCACAACTAATGTTTGGAAAATTTATATTCTTCTGTAAATAATTGCATCCATATAAGCCAGCTCTGATATTTGGTTTCAGATAAGAACATTTATTATTCATTGTTCATTGATCTTTATTTGCTGTTTATAATTCATTATTCTCTAAAGCTAATGATTACTTTCATTTGAGCAGGAAAGGAAAAAAGTTATACCATGTAACATCATTCACTCATGAGAAAGAAGAATTATTCAATAGATTAAAGAGACAGTTCATCATCCATTAATTTAGAGATAATTTATTTGTTAATATTGAAACATTACACATACATATTCCAAAAAAATAAAAGTGAAATAAAATTAAAATTAGAAGTTGGTGTACCAAAAAAAGAGGAGAGTCGCTTTTTTGCCCAGATCTGCAGTGTTATCAGTTAAGATGGCAAGTTGAGAAATAGGTTTCTATTTCACTCCCAAAATCTAGGTAGCAGAAGTATAAAAAGGAAGCATTAAAAAATCATTTGTGTGGCAGAAATAACATTTTTGGGGAAGCAGGGTATTCCCTACCTTTTTTAATTTGTTTTGAGTAAATTATATGGAACAGAATTTCTCTCAATATTTTAAACTCTATTTCAAATGGTTTTAAAAAAAAAAAGCACAAAAAACCTTATTCAAATTGATGGCTTCTATTCCAGATACTGGACAAAATTTAGCACTGGAAATGTTCATTTGCAAGTATTTAAAGTAGAGTTATATTTTTAAATCCTGATTTATCTACCCAACAAGCCTTTTATAGTTCGTGCATATGTTTGTCTATACCAAGTCCTTTTCAGCAAATCAGAACGTAAGCCAATACACTGGGAAGAAAGAAACACAAATGATAAATTGTCTACTCAAAACTTCTCTGACCGCTGCTAGTCCAATCCTACTAAATATTTTTCTCTTAGTTTCCCTGGTATTCATGTGCCACTCAGCCAGCGCTGACTGGCTTCCATGGGGATTTTGCTTATGAATTAACAGCAAAGAGACCCCCTGTGTACATAATAGTTCTGTAAGTAGAGATAAATTAGACAACTACATCAGTTTGCTTTTGTGATGCTCCATCTGTTCAGATCTGTTTATTTTGCCGAAAGCAAAAAGCAATTTCCACCAGCAAAAGTGCTGTAACTTTGAGAATCGAATTGGAAGACCACAGTGGTAGCCAAAAGCAGTACACTTAACTACCTCTGCAGGACACATGCCCAGGCACCATATTAATCAGCACTTAAGCTTCTGCTGTAGAAAAACAATCTCTGACAGTTGGGATGTAAATATTTTTTTCCTATAAGCTTTAGATCCTTAGGAAAAAATAGCTTTTCTTCAGCATTTCAGCATGACTGGAGAGACACTTACACTGCCGCACATCGTCTGTTTCACATGTGTTTCCCCACCAGAGCAAGGGTTTTCCTGTATCCTAGTGAGAACTACATTTCAGAGTTTATCCGTGTTATTTTCTGTTATTTAGGATAACTCTGGACGATGAAAAGTCTTCTTAGTGGTTCCCATGACAACAACCTTTCAGTTACCAATCCTGAATATATGGCTGGAGTAAAAGGATGTTTCAGGGGGGTGCAGCACTTAATATAGGAAGTCAAGCTAACCTTGGGGATGGCCTTATAAAACTCCTCCAACCAGTGGAGTGTCCCTAAGGCTGGGGCATCTTCAAGCCTATTAATTAGTGCAAAAACTTCTCCCACTTGGACTAGCTGACAGATTACTCCAAAACTATTTTCTACATGCAAGAAATTGATGTTGCTTCAGTTGTCTTCCAGGATAAATAGAGCAGAGAGTCCAGTGCTAGGAATTTTTGAGAAGAGTTTGGCCAAAAAGACATGTTTCAGGAATGACTAACAGAGTTGTTGTCACAGGTAGCTTAATCTAAAGATGCAAGCAAATCGTGGTTTGCGTAAAAAGGAAATATCATGTATTAGACTAACTACTCTAGCCTTTGGTGCACAAAATCTTTTAGAGAATGAAACTGAGTCTGTCCTAAGTATGCAATGGGTGTCCTGGCCCTGCTACTCACTAATCTATAAGCCTATAACTCTTCAGTTCATATGCCTTAAGAAAATGCTTCATAAATATATAGTTTTCTCATTATGAGTATAGCAGCTGCCACCTGGACTGCAAGGCTGAACGGGGCATTTATTAAAATACAAACTCTTAAGCTTGAAACAAAAATCTTAGTTTTTAGCCAAGAATTGTAGCAGACGGGTATCCTCAGTGATTCAGGCATCTAACATTTATCAACTAATTACGTCAGTTTATCTCTGATGATTTAATGTGTGGGTGAAAGGGGATCTGAAGTTGAATTTTCCCCAAAACAGCACTCTTATGGAAACATTATATGCAATATTTGAATGTGTATTGAGGGAATACTGAGAACAATTTCTTTTCCCCCATTCCTGTCAGGTTATTTTCTAATTGGTGATCAGCGCTTGTAATTCACAGTGAGATTTCTGTCAATAAAAATGTTTAACATCTCGGGACTTGGCTCTGAAGTAGTGAAAGCTCTGAAATGTTATTGAATTAAATGATTGTCCTGGGTTTGTCATGATCATCCAACCTTCCATTGTGATGGAATACCGGAATCCAGAGCATATTCCTGCAATCAGCATTGCATTAAGTCTTTCAAATAGCAGACACAAAATAATTGTATATAGAAAATTTACCTGAGAATACAATTAATTGTATTAGTTAATTTGTGCCTTCTATATTCTTTTTTTCTAATTTAAGAGGGAGCAGGCATAAAGCACAATATTCTTGCTCTATATTTTTTGTTGCCTAAATAAAACTGCAACACTTTTCTGAAAAAAGTTTGGAGCCCCATTTGCAAAGGTGAGCGTAAGAAATGAAAAGAATCATAGCACATGACTGCCTGCAAAGCAAGAGATTAGCCATGATGATGCAAGATGCCCTTGCAAATCTGTTTTGAATGTATTTCTCCTAATTGAGACATCTTAATTACATAAAAGTACTTCTATTTCATTAAAAATAAGAAATAAGTAGTTCTCTACATTACTATAGATACTTCTTCGTGCATATGAAACATAAAATGCTTTATCCTGTTGCTTTAATCTTCACTTTGCTTAAAGAAAATGGAAACTTCTTTTATGATCTTTGTGGTATACTCAGTCTTTAAAGAGCTAGTGCCAGTGGTACAGAGTTAATAGTCCTGTTAAGTTATATTGGCCTATTGCAGAATATTACCATGTTGAATTTCTGTGTAATATTATGCCTATGAACTAAATCTATTCTGACATTTATTTAATCATCTCCAGCTCCAGACAGGTTAGGTACTACGGATTATCCTTACCACTTAGGTAAAACAGTACCAAAGGTAGTAGGTCTCTATTAGCATCCAAAGCCAGTGCATGTACATGCATATCTGCATATCTGCATCAGTTGTCTAACTTGCAACACAAACCTACATCTAGTTGAACTCTGACAATGTACTTGAAATAACTACAGTTGAATGGATCCCTTATTTGCAAAGCACTCATGGGATGTGATAATCAGAAACATAAATTCTTTCTGTACAAGGCCTTTGAAGTTAAACTGTCTACAAGAAAATTTGGAAGACTTTTGCTTGTGCAATGTCAGTTCCAAAGTTTGAAGAACAGAGGACTCCACAGTTGAGTAGGATTGAAAAGAATGATCCATTCCTTGCTTCCCAGACTCAAAACACCTGACTGTGATTTATGAAGCTATGTCTTCTTGAATCCACAGAAAGAATAAAGCAATAGACAAGAGAGTAAACTACTCCCCTGTACTTCAACAGGTGCTGACACAGAGGCCAGTGGTAATTCAGATGTTATTGTTCATCCAAGTACATAGTGCAAAGAAGAGAAAACATTGCAGAGGACTGCAGTAGAGAACTACACAAAAGCTAAAGATCATCCTAGATTAACATACAGAGAACATCAGATTTGTCAGCCTGAATATTGATTAATCTTATTCAATCACATTAAGCTAACTCAGATGAACTATGATTGAAAAATACATCCAATTCTGACTGTCAACACAAGAATGCAGACAAATCAATTTTGAGCATTAATTTTGAGTATCTTTTTAATATCAGCTAATACATCACATGGGCAGGAAAGGGGCACAATAGGTTTGTTCTCCTGAAGGACAAAGCAGGTTCCCAGATATGGGGAAATAGTGCTGAACTGAAACGAACTAATAAAATGTGGCATTTGTTACTGTAATTGCCTTTGATGGAGCGGGTTTTTCGTGTTCCAAAATAAAAATCTGAAGAATTTGCACCATATTCCATTGGGCAATAGTGCCAAAATGGGTTTGCATTCAAGTTATCACAAAGTGCATACAGAGACAAGATTTGTCAAAACATTTTGAAATGTTTGATGATGTCTTTAATGCATGTCAAAGAGATATTGAACTATGACAAAAAAAGTTAAAAAACATGGGCTCTGTTTGATGTGCTAAAATGCTGCACACATATCTAAATTGATCTTTCTATTAAGCTGATTCTCTGCATGACTGTCACAACTAAATATGTAAATATTTGGTATGTAAATGTAGATGTAAATAGCAATCGTAAAAAGAAATCTTACAAATAACTAAGAGCCAAGATTTGTTAATAATAGAATCAGAATGTTGGGATTTAAAAGTATCCTCTTTTTTCTTCAGTCACAAAGATCCCCCATTTAAAAAGATTAAAGTGAATAAAAATTGTAGTTTACAGAGTTAATTTGGAAACTGATGGCATCATCTTTGTCATTTATTTAACATTTCCCTACTCATAGTGTGGTGTTTTTAAGAAGATGACAAGATATGGTAAAAGTATCTGAATGCTGTGTCATTTACATCTCGTCTTGAGATACAATTACACATAGTATTCTATGCCTATTTTAAAAGTGCACCTTTGGCATGTTTGACTAATCATTTTCATGCTCCTTTCTGGTCAGAAAGGTCACCACTGTGTAATGGTGTCTTTTTTCTACCATCAAGATAGAAAGCAGTTGGAAGTGTTACAGTTTTATATTTCTTCTGGGACTAAAAAAATACATCTGATTGCAAATTATTTCTTTCTATGATGCAGAATTTAGACTGTTTACTGTATACAAACAGTGAACCAAGAATATTAGTATAGGACATATCGGAGAAAACTTTATATAATACTTGCAAGAAAAGTAGAAGTCTGTAGGGGATCAGAGTCTTTGAGGATTTAATTCTAATTTTTCAATGGAAAAAGTAGAAAAAGAGATCTTGACTCAACTGACTTGCATATGAAGACTAATGATCAGAATAGGAATAAACCAATATTAAAAAAAAATTGAGCTAAGTGCCAAAAACCTACAGGAATATACTGAGGTTACATTCTTAAAAACACCCTCTAGGAGCAATGGTACTTCTGATATCTCAATGTCACTCCCCAGAACCCAAGGACACTTCTGCTTGCTTTGTCCCAACCCAATAAAAAACATGATATAAACTATTGTTTCCCTGAAGATAATTACTCTTGCTGTACATATACATGGCTAGACTGAAGTGTGGTCTGATATTTTATGACTCTTTCATGTGATTTTCCTTATGTTCTCTATTTCTGCATCTCTCTTGTATGCATCCTGGCATAATATTGCATCATGAATTGTTGGAGGCAGATCCTCAGCCACGTGACACCTTTCTTATGCTCTTTCAGCTAGCAGGAAGTAAATCACACTATCACACTAGCTACCTCTTGTACAAGAAATTCTTGAGTAGCATATAAGACAGACTAGTACCCATCCTACATAAATTCAAAATAATACACATGAATAGACCATTCCAAGAGCAAATGGAACCGATTGCACTTGCCAAGGGAAACGTATATTTGACTTTCAACACACAGCTGTTTCTCCATACTACTTTGTGCATGGGGGCTCCATATACTAATTAGGTCTGTATTACCTACTACAGACACGATCAACTGAATCCATATAAGAAACTATGTTTTGAAGTCTAAAGTAAAATTTTAATTTCAAATGTATTATTCTTTCTGGGATGTCACCGATGGATATACACTGCACTGAACTTCTGGTATCAACAGTGACTTGTAGTTCATTCTGAATCACTTCACTGAAGAAGGATTTCATAGATAACAGACAAAAGACTTTCTTCTGAACTGAAATACTTCCTAATAACTTTTAGCATGAAAATTGATCATTGAAGAAAACCTTAATTCAAACTTTAATTTTGTTCTACTTTTAATTTTACTCACATTTCATTTCATTTTACATTGTAGGTGACAATGAATTGTCACAATGTCCCTGAATTTTTGGTTCATATGTACTCATCAGTTTTTTGAAGACTGCCAATATAGAAGGCATTCGGTACTGGGTCTTTTTTAATTCTGCCACTTCAGCCACAAAGGAAGAGGCCAAGATGAAATTCAAGAAAAAACCACAAGCCCAACAAAACTGCAAAGAAAAATCTAGTCCCACTGAAAAAAGTATCAAAATGTCTACTTACCTGAATGAAGCCAGAATTTCGTATTTTCTATCTTGCATACTCTATTTTTGAATCATGTTGGCCAAATACATAGAAAGCATATCTTTTAAATGGATTGTAATCACATTAATAATATAATAATTAATTATTAAGACCAATTAATAAGAATTTGATTTAATCATATTAATGTCTTATCAAGGTATGGGTGGGAACATGACAGATAGTAGAAACAGATTTTAAGTTCCAGAAAAGTTAGCCACCGTATTCCTTAATGAATAAGACTTGCTGTACCTTTCTGGGATAAATATTTCATCAGTCATTGTGGCTGATTTTGAATCAAGTGAATCAGAGTTATGAATAACTGGGGCAGACTTATTTGCTCAAGCTTGTCTACAGCATTGCTGGAACCTGTAATTAAAACAAAGAAGTCTCCTATTAAGTCCTTGATATAATCTCTAGGAATACTGGAAAAACTATAATGCAAATTTCATTTTAAAAATAAGATTCTTTAGGGGCAGAGTGTTACTGAATATTCCTATTATCAATCAGAAGAGTAGTCAGACTTATCTCTGTTGTTGGCATGGATCTTCAGGAAACAGATATTTCTGATTGTGATATCCCCATCTCTTGGAGGAGCTGGAGCAAAGGGTCCTGCCCCAAAACATGTTTCTGTGTTAGTCCAGTTATTTATATAGTGCTTTCATAGATATTACTATTAATCTGCCATTAAATTTTGAAGATGATCAGACAGAAATTTCTTTGAAAAACAAATCTGCATTTGGTTAGGTCATGAAGATGTTCAATCACCTGTAATTATTTTAATTTCAAATTGCACTAGAATCTGGCCATAACAGTTATATGATTCTCCTTAAGGTACGATTAGAACTTTGTACTGAAGCTGCCTGAAACCATTTGAGAACCACTGTAAATTATTAACGAAAGAAGGAGCTGCCAAAGAACACACAAACCAGGTTGGCCATAGAGGCAAATCCTCAGGCTTTGAAGATGGCCATGCTTGTCAGCTGAATCCCATGAGTAATATATTTTTAATGAAAATGCAAAATCCTTTTGTGTACAGGGTCAGGAAAGTGCAGTGTCTGCCCATCTTATTTACAAGTAACATCTGTAATAAAGAGATTTTTGCTTCAACAGGAGACAGCATTTTCAGAAGATAGAGCAAGTCTTTTTAGTAGGCAGGTCTGTATTTTCTGTTTCCTTATCTTTTCCACATGTAAACGTGTGAGCGACTGTTCTGTGTGATGTAAATATGGTTTTAATTTTATAAAATACACAATCACAACATAATTAAGATTTGAAATTGATTTTCAAACCTTTGACAGATGACAAGTGCTTATTTCTAATTTAAAAGTAATTAAATAATTCTATTTAATAATTTATTTTGTCTAAATTTATAAACTCTGGTTCCAGAATTTGGCTCAGGACTATCTTGTGCTTCCTCTTTGTCACTAATTCCAGTCAAACTTCTACATTCTACGCAGACATATATGAACGAGAGAGGTGATTTTCCTCAGAAAATTTTGCAAGACTTTTAAACCAAATATATTCTGCATTGGTTCACTGTTAAAAGTTTTAAAGACTGCCATGAAATGATAATCATGTGATGAAACTACTGATAGACAAGGTGTATTCTTGAAAATTTGTATTCCACTCTAACACAGAGCTTT
This sequence comes from Phalacrocorax carbo, assembly GCF_963921805.1. Classification (NCBI taxonomy): domain Eukaryota; kingdom Metazoa; phylum Chordata; class Aves; order Suliformes; family Phalacrocoracidae; genus Phalacrocorax; species Phalacrocorax carbo. Next base: position 20,128,722 of record NC_087517.1, on the reverse strand, counting down.
GTTTCTATTTCTTATAAACTTTTAAACCATTATGGAGATATGACACATTTACAGCAGGCAAGCTTAGCACATAGGTCAAGTCAGCCCTAGAGGCAAGTACATGTTGCTGTTTATGATGCACTAAATCTAAGAAAGTGAACATGTTTGCAGCCTTTTTGATGATTAACGAGCCTTGCCTTTCTCAATTAGAACTGTGCTACATAGCTGAAGAAGAGTGGTATATTTTTATTTTCTCAGGTCCTCCCAGAAAGAAAAAGTTATTTCCTTTTCAGAAGAGGAGCAGCAAAGGAGCAGCAGCAGAAATACAGCCAGATAAGAAGCTGCAAATATTTCATTTACCATAGAAAGAATATGCAAAAAAGTACATAGCCAAGCAGCCATACACCATTTTGAGAGAAGCAGCAAAATAGGCACTTAAGTCAAGATGCCTTCTTCCTAAATCCAGGAAATGTATGGAGGATGAGATAAGGAATGGATTCCTTTTAGAATACATTTACCACATCTACTTGCAAGCAAAGTATCCTTTTCAATAACTGAAACCTTTTACTTGAGCGAGCAGAATAGGGAGACGAAGGGCTGGGAGCTCTTTTGTGAAGGTCTGTCTGGCAAAACACTATATATAGGTCTGATTATTGAGGAGTAAAGGTCAGGCTTTGATCTACCTTATGGCTTTTCTCCCAAGGCTAAAAATACAACCTATCCCAAGTGACGAAAAAAATAGTTTCAGTCATGATACTCATTTATCTCTTCCGGCCTGTGATATTTTCTTCAAATCAAGAAATCTATATTTAGCATCCTAACAGTAGAGAACAAAATGTATGTTTACTGGAAAACAGTTGCATTTAAATGGTTAACTAAAAGTGGCAATCAACCAGATATATTTGAACTAGCATACAGATGATACATATACAGGAGCATGAGCCTATTTCTGTGCTGAATGACCTTACTGGCCTCACTTAGTATTACAGGTAATTTAGGATATGACACTATGACTCTAATGACACATAGGTACTGTTACAGTTCTTGACAAATTTCCAATATATGAGATAGCTAACAGTTAATGGCCATCTATCCCTTGCCCAGTAGCAACTGCTGCTAGCAAATATTCTTAGTGTATAACGTAAAATGCAAAGGAAACATCTTTATTTTTAAAATTTAGCAGTACTGTTTATCACAGATTTGTTAATAATTTAGACTGCAGCAGTTCTAAGGTACTGTATTACTGACTTGTTGATGAATTATTTGTTTTAATTATCTACGTATTCCATAGGTATGATTATCTGACTGAGAAATCATTTATGAACTAAAAAGAGCAGTTCGAAAATTCATAAGGCGTGACTAGTAATTTCAGATATACTATTCTGAGGGAAAAGAAATCTAAAAAATCTACAATAATCTCCATATTCCAAAATTTCTAGGTATATCCACTTTAGAGATCCCACAAATTGGGAGCTTCATACAATGGTATCTTACAGTTGTGCAGATCAAGAGTTCACTCTAAGCTTCAAGAAGGAAATGTACAGTTCCTTGCTGTGCATCAGGGGAATTAATCTATAGCTAGTCTGTGTTAGGAGTAGCTCAATTCTATTTATTCCATTCTAAATAATGCCATGGCTTTAGCTACTCTTATGCTCCTATACGTAGAAAGGGAAGCTGTGGACTGAAAGAGGCTGCCCTGCTAATCATATATAACCTGTAGCTTCTAAATAACAGCAGATTTGCCGTGGCAATCTCAAAGATGGTAGACTTGAAAAGAACTTTCTTGTGATTTTTTCTATTATTTTTATTTTTTTTAAGCCAAATTGTTGTAGCAAAAAAGAATACTCCAGTCTGTACAGCAGTGATATTGTGTAATGCAATGCAGATACTTTAACCATCACTGACACACTGATGGGGAGGTAGATGGAAATAACCATTGACTTGCTATTAATACCATAGCAAAGGATAAAAATAATCCCTTGAGTTTATAAAAAGTATTGGAAGGGATGGAAAAGCTGACTGAAAAGCATATTTTAGAAGGTAATTCAGCTGGAACAGGAATGTTAAAGTTGAAAGAACTTCGATGCCATCAAATCCCACCTGTTTCTATTGCAGAAAATCACACCAAATAATATGTTTAGTAAACTTACTAAGTTTCAACTCAATCACAGTTAGGGTTTTTGGACCAACTGCTTGAAAGATTGTTTCAGAACTTGATTATTTTAATGATTATGTACTTTTATCTCATTTCCAGCTGAGATGTTACTTGAGCCATTAAAATCCATTTCTTCCACTGCTGGTGTTGACTTTGGCTCAAAGGTTTCTTATCTCATCCCTATATGTTTCCACACAGGACCTGCCTGCTCCCTTAACCTTCACTTTGTAAGGCTACATATCAGTTTTTCTCAGCAAGACAAGCCTCTTATTCTTTTGGCTACCCTCCTCTGCACCTATGCTGATTTCAGATTAATTTTCTTAGTCGAGCACCCAGAATGGTACTTAGTGTTTCAGATGAAAAGCCAACAGTGTCTTGTAAAGTGACATTCCTATGTACCTTATGAAATGCATTTTAGGATCTCATTTGTCTTTTACACAACCTGTTTCCTGATTAGCTGCTATATTTGAGTATCACCATCATCAGTTTATGTTGGAAGATATTCATTCCAGAGGACCTGAGTGAAATACTTTACAGATCTAAAAGCTGTTCCAAGATCACAAAATCCACTTCCAAGCACCATTCATTCCACAGGTTGCACCAGTGTACATTTGTGAATAGTTCTCCAGTGCCGTTTAGATACCTGTTTAACTGAGGTTTCAGTAATTGTAGCACTTCTCTTTACACTCTCATATCTACTTCATTGATCAACGCAGGAAGCTTCATAAATGTAGATGAAGTATTTTCCAGACATTTTGTAATTAGCATTGTGAGATGAGCTATCATAATTGCTTGCCTGACAGCAGTTTCTCATAATTTATTATGTCTTGATATATAATGCATACCCTGTAATGCATTTTAACCAATCTGTGACTGTCACAGTCAATCACCTTTGAACAGTGTCACAGTATGGGCACCTTTGAAGTCTACAGTAAGCGTTCTGTTTCAAAAATTGGTTGTATTACTGTACTTAGCATTATTTTACAACCAGGCCTGCATAAACCCTATAGGATTTCACTGAACAATTTGCTTGTCCCTGGCAGATTTCAGTCCTTAGAGGCTACGCATCAATGAAAACGATCAAAGATTAATTGGAAATATACACTTTTCTCCCATTAGTGAAACGTGACTGATGTCAACAACTTTGTCATAAAATGAAAGTCTTACACTTGCCTAAAAAGCAGTCAAGTTTAGGTTTTTAGCTGAAACTTTCTGACACCTGTTAATATTTTATCATTCAAAGAGTAATGAGCATGACCTTGGCCAAAACGAAGGTAATCATAGTGTAGGCACAACAGATACACACACCTGAGGCAAAATTTAAGCCGGAACTTTCTATTGCTTGATACTGCCAAAGAAATGCGCAGTGCTGGCAAAATAATTGACCCTGTATGATCTATGTAATAAGGTAATCAGGCCTAACTGTTTCTGAAAATGAATCTGTAACCATAAGCAGCTTGTCATTGATGCTGAAAGAATGAGTCTTGTCCTCAGTCTGCTTCAAGTGCTTATTCTTGACCCCATGTTACCCTCTTACACAATGGGATGTGTGTCTCTACTGACCTGGAATAGGGAGGAGAACTGAATTAATATTAGCCAGCCAAAAACCAGCTTAATTTTAGTTCACTATGATTTCACATAGCCACACAATCATCTGTACTTGCACAAAGGAAGGGGTTGCAGGGGTTGCACAGAGTGGAAATTAGCAGTCCAAGACAGGCCAGGACTGCTTCTGTTTGCAGAAACATTGGCTTACACTGATGTAAAGCTTCTGCAAAATTTAGCCTTTAATTGCACTGCCTCGAACTGCTGTTCATATAGATAGTGACTACTCTTTGAAATTGTTAACACTGTAAAGTAGCCAACAAAATTATTTATGGAAAACCTCTTAGTAATGAAGATACTTCTGAAGGTGATAAACTGTAGTAACTACCCGCAGTTTCTAAGGGAGTACTCACATATAATGATCGTAATTATAGTATGTAATATTTTAACAGGTTTTTATATATCATTTACAAAAACCTCACAAATGTGCAGAACTTACACATTTCACCAAACCTAATTCATTTTCTGTCAAATATTGCATAAATATGACATAAAGAATTATCTTATACCAACCACCAGAAAGAGTGTGTGATACACATTTCTTCACTGCAAGAATAATTTACGTTCTGAGAAGCAGCAGCCCGAAGAACTCAGTACTTCTTTTCCTAGCCCAAAGGAAACACAGTCAGCCAAACACTCTCATGCTGCATCTCTCTGGAAAATGTATACAACCTTTTTCTCATTACTAGAACTGCTGGGGACAGAAATTCCACTCCAGTCAGGACTGTGAAAGTTTGCAATGTAGGTTGTTTGGGTTTTTTTGGGGGGGAGGGAAGGAAAAAAGAAAAGCTGGAAAACGTTTACTTTCTGGGAAGAATAGTCTCCCTCAAAATTTTCAGCAGTCTATCCAAAACTCTTTCCTTGCATTTTACTGTTTTTTTACGGTGCATTCTATTGTATTTTCTGTATGTTCCTCTTCCTTCTGAGCAAAAAAATTCTCTTCATGGACTCACAGTACCCACCTGTCATCAGAGGAGAACAGCTTTATGATCTCATCTAGAAGGGATCTGGAAAGGAAATTTCTCTCACTGAAATTCACTGGCCCAGGGTGTTCTAGAGGTGTAACTCTAAATAATTACAGTGAGCCTTAGATGCCTAATTACCTAAATAGCTCTATGAATCTGAGCTTTACTTGAGAAGAAGTTACAACTGTTGTGACTTGTTTCTCTGAAATCTTTTTCTTATCTCTTTATCCTACACAATTCAATCTACTTTCAATTTTTAACACCTTCTCAAGTTGAAGACACACTTAGAAAAAAATATGGGATTGATCAAACTTTTAAATATTTGCTGCTATCTTTAAAATCTCTCAAACTTGCACTGAAACCAAATAAATCTATACATCTTTTACATGAAGTCATAAATTATTTCAACCCAGGATGCCTCTGTTTCACATACAGACTCATGCATTTGCATGTGAATTTGATAACAGGCCATTCCTATGCTTTGTCAGTATATAGGAACGACTTGTGCATACAAACAACCTGAAGTTTCTCTCACTGTCACCAGTCTGAATGGCTGCAGTTTGTACTGGCTGACCCTGGCCACTGGTTTCATCCACCTGTGTCTAGAATCTTCCCTCCACTTTTAAAAGTAGCAAAGGAGACAAACAGCATATCTAAGAGTGGCCCTGGAGTTCCACAGTACAAAATTAAAGCCAAAACATATTTTAAAGAAAGCAAAAACGACACTGGATGGAAACAATGGAAATCTAGGCCAAGGTGTGGTGGCCGTAACATGAGATAAAACTCTTAGCTATGGGATGAAAGTCTTGATTAAAACAAAACAAAAAAAAACATAAATCCTTACAGTCTCAGTTTGTGCATGTCTGGATGTCTGTTTGTCTTACAAAGATCTTTCTCTCTCCCAGCCCCGAAGCATCGGTTTCAGTAGTGGCTTCCTCAATCATCATTTCTTCTCTGAAAATTCCCACTAGCCTAGCACCTTGTCAGCTTTAGCTGGTGTAGCAATTGTAGCCATGGGGTCTCTCATTTTGCTGTACTGAGTGGTTCTGAGCACTAAGATAAATCACAGTGATAAGAGGCAAGCTGCTGCTCTTCAGAAGCATCTCATCAATGGAGCTGCTTCAGCATTAGAACAAAAGTTAAACACTTAGAAAAAAGTTCAAGAAATATCCTTCTCCCAGCTATGCAGCTTGGGTTATTTCCCTTCCACACAGGAAGTTACTATACTTCATATTGAAACAAACAAACAAAAAATTTCAGTTTCAATGACTTTCAGTAACTTTATTCCTTCTTACACACTATCCACTGTGTTCATTATGAAATAAGACTGAATATATTTTAGTTGGGTTGTTATTTTTCATTATCCTTCATTTGACAAGAAAATAAATGCTCTTACCCTATTTTTGTACAACACAAATAAAATAAAGTCAATTTCCATTAATTTTCTGGTGGCGAACAACTGTATTTGTTTCTTCAGTATTGTGCTGCATTTTGTAAGCCTCCTTCCCCCAAGGATCTCTGTAATTGCTTGCTCTTGAAAATATTTTTAGTTTTATTTGAAGATGTTATAACCAATAGTCTGTGTATTGAATTAAGCAATCTTATGGTTAATAAAGCCTTATTACAATAGCCTTTGTAACGCCAGTATATATTAAAGGAAGTTTAGTGAAAATGTTGCACTTAATTTGTTAGCCAGATTATGTGTTTTCACTGAAGCAATATACTAATAGGTAGGAACAGCTATAAATACATAGTAGTAAGCGTTCTAATTTTCTTCAACCTCTGTAGCAAAACCATTGAGAATCAGATACCTAATTGCCATTTCTGTCATTTAATTCCTCCTCCAGTATGCCTTTGGGGTCATATTTAGGTACTAGAGTAGGTATGAAGGTGGACAGGGACAGTCAGATGTTAAATGGGATTTCCTACTGTCATTCAGCACCAATATCTTCTGAGTAGTTACATGGACAGCCTAAAAGGATTACAAATTCTATTTAATTTACTAACACTACTACAGTGGTTTTATTAAACTCTTCTAGAGTTGTTCTGGTTTTGTACAGGCTTTTGCAGATAATGAATATGTAAACTGAGTCAGATATATTTCATAAAATGCTTCACAAAGCATTTTTATAAAGCAGCTGCTACCCGATGCAAGCAGCTAATCTTTCCTGTTGCAAAAGAAATTGCTGCCTGACTACACTTCATCCTGTACATGATGTATAGTATATGATCAGTACTTTAGGGGCTAAAGGTGATTGCTTTGGTGAAAGCTATTTGTACATTTTACCCACATTACAAAACTAATATTTAGAAAGTAGTTATTACTTCCTCAAATATTGTAAACAAAACCAGCTAATGCAAATATATAGTTACAAAAAAACATCTGTTGGAAAATAATTCCTGTATGTACAAAACTGAACAGAAAAATCATCATGTATGCCATATAAAACCATTGTATAATGCAAGTCTTCCAGTGATTTACTGTAAGTCTGAGCTGTAGTATTTGTAGACAAATCAACTAACAGTGGGTCATCTTCCACATAAAACTACATTTTGCCTTTATTCATACTACACTAGCAGCTATTTAAATGCAGGCCCTAATCAGGGCATTCAGTCAGGGAACTAGACTAAGTGATGTGATGGGTAGAAAGCAATGCGGTTTCCTTCTTGATCTATGGAAGCCAAAGCATTGGTCAGGGGGTAGGTCAGGCTACTGCATATCTGGGTCTCATCCGAAAATACAGGAGTAGGTTGCAATCAAGATAAGTATCTGCTGAGGAAGGCAGTGATAATACCAAACACATTTTAGAAATATTTTCAAGCCAAGTTCTGGTATGGATTAAATGCCTAGAGTTCAAGGAAAGAAGTCAAATTGCACATTCTAGTTCATACTGTAGTTAAAGGGACAGTTCTACCCTGTTATGGTGAGCCTGCACCACGTCGCACACTGCATGAGAAGGGCTTCTGTGAAGCACCCCAAACACTGAAGCACCACAAGGCTGGCAGGCAACTCCTCTTCCACACCAGTATCTTTTGGAGGAAATCTGGTCAGCTGCAAGCTTTCTAGGAGAGGCAGAAAGCAGGTGTGCATATGCTCATATTTCTGTTGCTAGCACTGAGCATAGTTCATATAAGTCATGACTGTTTGTTTCTGACATTTTAAATAACTACCTGAAACATGAAGCAATGTCAAAACCATCCAACATAAGTATTTTGATAAGAATGTAGAACACATATATTTCTAAGTAAAATGACTCAGCACCAAAAAAAAAATTACTAGTTTATCAACCAGAACAGTAGACTTGTTACTGCATAAAACAGAAGAAAATAATAACAGAGTAAAGTGGGACAGAATCTTAAAAATTAATAAAATTGTGGTTGGTAGCAGTGGCATGAAGCACTGTCTCACAAATGATGTGTTGTGACTTTTATCGAATCATACTTTCCCATATCTGTCTGCTGTTAAACAAAGAGAAGCTGTAAGCAGCTGTAAACAAAACAGACTTTCATATCCATTGACCACTCAGGCAGATTATTCTTACCTATCACAATAATATTTTTTAAAAAAACAAAACCCACTAGCGTAAGCAGGGGGGAAAAATCATATTTTCACAGTCTGAATTCCTTCCTATTTCCAAACAAGACTGTTAAATGGCAAAGGCAAAGAGCTGCTTAAGGGTTAAACAGAACTAAAGGATGGCAACATACAGTCACATATACTTATGTATATTCAGCTCAAACCATCTGCTGTTTATATGTGCAAGCGGCTAAATATGATATTGCATCATAGCAGAAATTCTTGCAGGCAGGATATTGACTGTTCAAGATCAACCCGTTAGAAGATGGTCAAGCTGTATAACAAATAAGGAAAAAATAATCCACAGAATATTTAAGAATTTAAGACCACAGAATGATATAAGAGCAGTCAGATATTTTACCAGTTAACTACCAGTCACTGAACTGTCATTACTCAATTGTAATGAGATGTCCAGGCAAACTCTCCTTAGGTATCTACACCATTCATGTTAATACCACCTCTAATTAACTTCCAAGACAGTGTATTGTGAGCCCTTCCCACTGACGCGATATTTTTTACTTTCAAAACTAGAGGTAGTAGGGATGTAATTTTAAAGATTTTGCTAGTACTGGTATATATGTAGTGGCATATATAGGATTTTGAGAGGCTAAGGACTTTTATTAGATCTATAAATATCTTATTTACTGACATGTCTTCAGCTTTTCTGGGAGAAGGACCGGTATATCCTTTTGTTCTAGAATTCTACTTCCAGTCAAGGATTAGGACTTAGTCTGAGAGCTGGAGAACTATCAAGGAAACCGTTTCTACCTCTATCTGATCTAACAGATGAGAAAATTTATTAGTGCAACTGATTTGCAAGATAATTTTCATTTCTTTCTTCAGCAGCAGGGAAAAGATTGGAAGACAAGGTAGATTGCCTGTGCCACCATTGTTGCTTTTCAGTAGCATGACCAGTTTTCTCACATTGGCAGAAAGCACAGATGTTATGCTGTCCCTTAGGGGATATTCTGTCTGCATAAGAGGCAAAATTTCAATGTATCTTGACTGTGTAGAAGAGTCTCCTTGTGTTTCCTGAGGGTGTGAATAAAGCTAAATATTTCTGGCAGATGAGAGTTATAAAGAAAAAATAATAAATAATGATATATTAAAGAGTGCTGGACAATATAAAACATCCCTGTGTGATTCAGAAAGGGAATGTAGACTGTCATTCACATTTTGTATTTTACTCCATGACAATCACAGATACATAGTATTCTGCTCTAATGAAGGCACAAAAGTATGAAGAGCTCAGGACTGGAAGGAATTATACATGACTGAATGTTTACTATGAAAATATAAATTAAGTATGAAGAACCGTGCCAGCTCTCACAAAATTACGTACCTGCCTAAGCCATTTCAAGGGTACATTTTAGTTTCACACACCAGCATTCTAAGAAACTAGACAGAACTGCCTCTTCCGTGTGAAAAGAAATACGCATCAGATGATACAAGTCCAAAGCATCCTAGCTGCAAACTGGAACTGAGAGTGTACACTGGACTTGACCTCTGACAATAACATTTTATTTATAACAAAAAACAGTGATACTGGCTCGTCATGTGGGTGGGAAATAACAACAACAACAAAACAGAAAAAAATAACTTATGAATTTTGCTCCAGGGAATAGGAAAGGTTTAGTGAGATGGATAGACTGCAAAAGCCCTTTAGCAAAGTATTGTATTCCCACCTTGATTTCTTCACCTTCTAGAGTAATGCATCAAGACAGAACCCATCTGAAATTTCTGCAGAAACAGGTCTAAAGATCAGTCTAGCAAAAAATTAGGCTTCAGGTGTTACTTACTATTCTCAGCATTTCTGAACAGCAACAGCATTATGGATCAGAGTTACAGGGCTCCTAGATCAGATCTGGATCTACATAAATGTTTTATCAAATAATACAATATTAATTGAATACACAATTTCATTAATAAATTATTGCTGGAGATGCTACAGAATGCTGTATATACAACATTACAAAGTTTATGTATTCCAGTTTATGAATACTTAATTATGAAGTAACCTGTAATGTACTAAAATAATAAATTGAATATAAATCTCACTGATATTAACTTATAAATTATTAGAAAAAGCAAGCTCTATTATATTTTGTTATTTATAAAGAGCTTCTTTAAATTTTTAATAGGTTTTCAAAATTTGCACTGACAATATATGCATATATGTTGCTTTAGACTAGATATGTTAATTTAGACTGTGCAAGAAATACAGCTCCTAATTTTCTAATTTATAGGTTTCTAATACCAGCCTTTGGCTTATGTCACCTGTTTTTACCGACTTCAATATTTTATTATATCCTTTCAACTGCAAGTGTATTTTAACAGTGTAGTTCAGATAGAAAAAAATCAAAATAAAGAGCCTGTTTGTTTTTTTTTTTCCCAGGATCAGTATAACTTTAGTCTACACTGTGGACAGCATATAGTGGTGTTGGTCTTCTGACATACATTGACTTCAAATATTATATACCACTGTCTTTATAAGTCATAAATAGACACTCCCATCAAGTCAGGGAGACAGGTGAAAAGAACGAAGCTTTCTTGCATGCCAGTATCTATTTGTGAGCTTATGCTACTCAAGGCCTCCTATTTTAGGAAGGCATTACATGCAGAATTCAAGTGTAGTTCCACATCTGTAATACCACTGACATGAGCAAGATTTTAGTCTTTGTCAAAGCTTAGTGCTGATAAACCAGCCCTTCAGATATTACTTGTGGTGGTAACAAATTAAAACAAGACACATATTTTATATTGTAACAAAACAGAGAGTAACATGAACTGAGCTTTTTATACTATCATTAATGTCACCAAATGACAGAACTTGTTAAAACGAAAATCTTCCATCTGAGAGCAACATATGGAAATTTAATTTTATCAAATGAAAGTTGAATCACTGAAGACCAGGCCAGTCAACTACAGCCGGAAGTCCTCTAAACAAAGGAAAATCTGTAGGCTTTAGATCACCTTCATAAAGGTTAGTGGGCAGAAGAAAAACAGTCTGATCACTAGCATTAATGACAAGGAAAGCATCCTCCCTCTCTACCAGGGGTTAAGTAGCAGTTTTCATCCCTCTTCATGGTGAGCATTCTTTGCAAACAGGTAATCGCTCAATACCTAACACACTCCACTTCCTGAAACAGGAATGTGTGCTCAGGTAAGGATGCTTTCCTGAACATTATGATAGGATTTAGTTACAGACACCCTTCCCTGCAGAGGATTACATTTTTTTATATAATTCTTGAGTCTTAAAAGACACACAAATGCTTCACAGAAAAATAAACAAGCTTGGTTTCAATGACTTCAGTAAGACTTAGATTTCATCTCAAAAATCTAAGCAGCTCATGCAGCACACTTTGTTAAATGAGGCCTTTACTATGAAAAATAACCCAGCTGCTAAAATGACCTTCATACTCTTCTGAAGTGTGTTATTACCTGGTGTGATAAGTCTGAGGTGGCAAAAGCAGAGCCATTTAGCTGGGACTTCACTAAACTGGTGTAACAGGGTCTAAGGGTCCATCTACACAGTCACTGAGATTTGAATGCTAAAAATTTGCCTTCAGTTTTCCTTCTGTGTGTATAAAATTCATCCTGTCCAGCTGTTCAAAACATAGACATCTCATGCTGGATATCTGTACGGACATGAATTTCACTTATGATTTCTACTGTTATGGCTGAAAGAACTTCCCCCTATCTAATGGTGATGTTTGGGTCCTAAGTAGAGAAAGTGAAAAGGAAAATTGGGCAAGAGGCAATTAAAGACTTCTATTACAATCAGAACAGAAAAACTATGTAACAGAGTCTAATGTGCTGATAATTAAAAACTTGCCATTAAACAAGAAAACTATTATTTTAAAATACAATTTAATGACAAGTGAACACCAGGAATTGCCTAAGCAAGGATTTTACTACATGCTTTCCAATATCTTAAAGGAAGCCTCATGGGCAAATAATAGCTTATTCAGATTCTTTAGGGAGGCAAAGCCGTGAAGGCATTGCTATGGTCTGTTGTACCACCCCTCAAATACTTCTCTAATGGGAGTTTAAACAAGGAAAAAATATAAGCTACAAAATGCTTCATTAAAGTAATGTTAACTTGCAATGGCAAATCCCAGCAAAGCATAGAAATTGAAAGTTAGGTGTGCTGGCATGCTAACATCACTCATGGATGGATCAGCAGAATATATTCCTAGTTGGATCTGAACTGACTTTTCTTTTTATTTTTCAGACACCCTTTAATCTTGATTCATGCTTACCTTGTTTTAGGCAATAGGCTTTGGCAGGGAAAAGAGAGGAATTCCTTTTTTTCCCCACTGACTTTTACAGACATCTCAATCTGGAGTGCTCGCTAGACTTTCCTTTGAGCCTGAAAATTGCTGGCTTGCAGGACATGTAGTGTTGCTGCTCTTTTTTCTCATGTCAGATTTATTTCTGCTTCCATCCACCTCTTCAGTTCCCTTGCCAGTTATGGTTTAGTGAGGTTAGCCTCTCTGCTTTCCTTGGGTGTGAAATGGCACCACAGGGTTTGGAAGGAGTTTCAGAAGTCCATTGCAGTAACAGCACAAGATTAGCCAGAGCACACAACAAACCTGAACACAGAAACAATAATATTGCACATGGACAAAGTGCATTCTCTGAAGTGAAAATAATTAGTTCTTTCCAAAGGCTATATACACTCATCCTAGAGCCATACTGTAGCTGAGTTGAGTCTTTCTGACTTCAGAGTTGCCCAAGGAAAGGGAACAGCCTGAGAGTTTTACAGTGAGAAAATTTTCACGCCCACCAAAACTGTTTTGCTGATTGAGGGATGTGAATTTGGACACATTATTTACAACTGCACAGAATCTATTAAAATCAGTATTTTGCAGCTAGTCTCAGGTATGCAAATTTAATAAACCTGAAGAAGGCCTGAAAGAACAGTACAGCTCCAAAATATAGTCTATCTAAAACAATCTAATTGAAAGGTTTTTGGAGAGGAGAAAAATAATGGAAAAAAATGATTGTTAATAAATTTCAAATTGTTATTTTCCCAAGAAGAAAACATATCTTTAGATTTATATCAAATCAATGTAGATGGAATTATTTTCATTTTCTCAGCCATTGGAATTTTCATTGATTTGGGGTTTTTTTTTAAACATTTCTACAGTACTTTGCCTATTCTAGGAATTACTGACTTATAAGGTATCATGGGAGATGCAGCATGGCCAGAAAATCCAGCAAATACAAGGAGATATACTAAAAGAACTATGACTTGCACCTGTCACTGTAGGCATTTAGCATTTCCCATTCAAAAGATTAAGTTTTCACAGATCCAGTTTATATTAGTTTCTTTCTTTTGGTTGTTTTTCCGAGAAAAAGTCAAAATTTCTCCCCAGATAACTATGAAAATTCTACATTAGTCAAAACTCTCACAGGGAAGTATTTCTGTAATAATTTTTCAACCAGTCCATAGCTCAGTTTGGAATCTCAAAAGTGAGATACAAAGCAATTGTGAAATTGATTTTGAAAATGCACAGTATGGGTATAAAATCCTCTCCCACATTTGGACAGATCAAGAGCAACTCACTCAAGATCTGTGTTAGTGAAAAGAAAATCAAGCTCATCTTTTGGACTCTGAAATTAATTTCAAAAGACCTTGAACTGAATTAAATTTTCTGCCACATAGACAGGAGCAGACTTGGTTTGATATCTCTTTGCCCAGGGGCACAAAGCCTGATTTGCTTGAGTTAAGGCAGCACTGCAATTTCCTTATACCCAGATTAATAGGGGTTTACAGAATGTCCTGTAAAGATGAGCAAAGTGATCAGAGTAAGCACATAGAGCTGTATGCCAAAATTCAGGTACTCTGCTGATCAACATGACACAGGGGCATTCAGGGTGGGTATAGCCATGATGCTGACTCAGAGGGAGTGCCTTACAGGGCTGTGGTGCTGCAACAAACAGGTGGAGGGCTTCAGCTACCTTTCTCTGCCTATCTCAAGCCAATGCCTGATGAAAGTTAAAGTGAAATATGAGGAGAGAACTCCTAACAAGAAGTTTTTCTAAAGTAAAAAAAAGCAAGGGCAGGAGTTCATATTTTACTTCAAATTACATGTTTGTATGGATGAATTTTTTACCTAAATATTTTTTCCAAATCTTAGTTAATTTCTCTTATACACAAGGGGCTTAGTAAATATTTCAGTTCTTCCACTGTCATTTCAGGTACCTGCACATAGCATAAGATTTTAACTGTAATGCCTAAACAACATAAAGATAAATAAAGCTATACACAAAGTACACATTACTGACAATATTCAGCAGGACACTTAAGTCAATGGGACTTCTCACAAGCTAAAAAATTGTCATATACTTATCTGTCTAGTTGAATCCCAGCCAATGGGCTTCATTATACTCTTTATGGGCTTTATCATTTTGACCTTTACCACACAAAAAATTTTGCCCTTCTTGTGGTATTTATAACATGTTCTATGCCATACTTGCAAAGCAGATTACCACAGATTTATCTACTGCAATTAGAAAAGGATGAGCTTACAGTGGACTGTAGTGGTTGCACTCCACATAAAAATGCATATTGTATGTATTAAAAAATTATAATCTTTAAATAAATAGACCATCTTAAAATTTGTGGTGTTAATGTCAGAAATGACATGAATAGAATGCAATTTACACACTTTAATTTATTGAAGTAAAAGTGACTCAATCGGTATATAAAATCTGTAAGACCCATTAAGTCTTTCATAAAAATAATATCATCTCAGGCATTTAAGAAAATAAAAATGGAGGTTTTGGTCTGATCATTCATTTTTTGTCATTTACCAAACTTTAATGTTACAATGAAGTGTGAAGTTGAGTGTTATTTTCTGCACTCATATTTCTCATTATTATTTTACATTTTTTTAAACTGCTTACTCCTTATCATGAATAAATTATTTGAGAAACCATATAGGGTATTTAACTATTGCCTACCAGGACCAATTTCCCTAAGATGCATCTATAACTTGCAAACGAAGATAACTCAGAATACCTGGAGTTGTTTCATTTCCAGTGCCTTGCCAGAAATGCCCACTTGTCTTATTTTCGTAAATAACTTACTAATCCTATGCAAACTCCCATAAAGCTTTGGAAGAAAAGAGCCAATATAAAATTTAGAGCTAAACAAACTGTAAACAATACAGTTTTACAACAAAAGGTGTCAGACAGTCTTGACCATTGATTACAGTGTTTCATGTATAGAACACACATGGTTTTATTTACATTCATGTGTGTGTGCGCTACCTATATTTTCAGAACGTATAGGTTCAAGGGGACTGTACAGCTAAGACACTAAGGCACTTAAAATTGCCAGCCACCAATTTACATGAGTCAACTAGTTATATGTAAGTCACACTTACTCCATACTTTTTATGAAGTTCCATAGAAGCAGCAAATCTAAAATGGGATGCTCGGATAATATTAGTAAGATGTATGTTACTCAGTTGCTGAGGGTCATCAGTTTAGCAAGTGGAATGATAATCAATGCCTAGAGTTATTAAACTTCAAAATCAACAAGGATTCAATGCAGCAAATAGACTATTCTGAGAAAAATGTGCTTTGACTTGTATTTGACAGGGTTCTGCTAAAGGATATTTTCAAGACAGGATACATGATGACTTAGCATCAACCCTTTTTATTCTTGATTATTAGCCGGAATTTCATTGCAATTCAGCCCATACAAACAGAACAAGATTATAAACAGTATTCATTTCCCATATAGATAGCTAAATAAATTATGAAAGTTGCTTAAGAACCAGCACATGGAACATGCAGTTTGACAGAGTGGCTGTGAACACTGCATCATTTTGTATTATGAATTCTATTTTGCATTATGCCTGAAGCAGTTTATGTCTCAAACAGGTTACTGTAATGCATTTGAAACACATGTCCAAGGAAGACTGATGGACTGTTATAGGAAATTGAAAGCCAAGACGGCAAATAAAAGGCCTTAAACTCAGAGCCTCATGCACTAGTTTTTCTACAAAAATGTTCATGGGTAGGGTGAATGTGCTAGAACCTCCCAGAAGACTACATGAGCCAGAGCACAGTTGTTCTCTGAACAGCACTGAAATTTTCATCTTCCAGGAAACATTAGGAAACATATTTCAGGAACAATTTTATCAATCCACAAAAGTATTCTTTGGGGTTTTTTTAAGTGATTTTGCCTTAGAAACTCCTCTACTAGGTCTATATTTCTTCCTTTCCTATGTTGTCCCCAAGGAGTAAATCAGAAGCCAAGAGTGTGAGTGTGTACTATATAGTAACTTTTGCCAAGAGATGCTAAGGGATCTACAGCCTAATAGCAGCTCAGAGGAAGTATGCATATGTGATAGAAAGGAAACACAGCAGGCAGAGCATCTCATGGGGGAAGAGCCTGAGTCACTAGCTGTAGGGTTTGCAGTGACAGGACTATGGAATCACCCATTCTGACAAACTTGATTGAGCCTGGACATGTGCTCTGAACTAGATGCCACCCAGAAGCTGCTGCTAAGAGAAGCACAATTCTATTTAGCTAGTCAACAATTGTTTTCAACTTGAAAAACAAAGCTAGCAAAATAAAATCATGCCAAGCAAGCTGGAACACTATGTGAAGACTTCCAAAAATCCAGCCTTCTAGGAAGAATACCTTCCTCCATTTAGTTTCTTGCACATGAAAACTTTATTCTGGGATCTGTCAATGGTTTGTCTCATTAATATTATTCAGCACTGGCTTTTTTTTTTTTAAGTATTTGCACTTCTTCCTAGCAAAAAGCAATGCTTTGCTATTAAACTGTTTAGATTTATGTACTCAGCTTAGAAAATCCAACTCCATGGAACTGCTTGCTATTTTTCTAGCAAAACCTCCCTACCAAAAGAGGTTCTGAATTGCACTTAGACTATTTTGCCTGAAGCGAATTGGGCAAATATCTTCCATCCTGTCCATTACAAACAGGAGGGTTACAGCACACACACACACATACACACAGAAAGGAAGTCACATGAAGCATTTAGTAAGCATTCAGTCCTCAGCCATGTCCTAGGGCAAGAGTCCAGCAACTTGTGGGAGGGCACCATGCCAGCCTAACAGATGGACATACATATGGGTAGTCAGGACATCATGTGAAGCCATCAAGTATGGATACTAAGGGCATGATTCCAACCTAAGAACATGAGCTTTCTGTGAAGGTTAGGGTATGTTAAGCTGGATTTACTTTCAAAAATAAAGAGTAAATTCCATAGTCATGTCCAGTAACAGTTATGCTCTTAGTTAATCAGGTGGAGTTGTTGGTGGCTAAAAAGAGCTTTTTTCAAACAGAATTATTATGAGGTAAAGTTTTAACATTTCACAAGGGAGATTTCATTGCGACAAATAAACATTTATTATTTGCAGGGAAATGTAGTTTATGATAAATATTTTGCACTGGCAGTTCTTTGACCCTGCAACACCATCTGGCCTGTGTCTTTTCCCTAAAGGAGATAGGAAACAGCTATTTGAGCGGCAAATGCAGCCCAGATAGCCAAATCCATCCTCCAGCAATCATTACTGGGAGGGTCAGAGTTAGGAACCGCTGCACTTTCCTGATGAGGAGAGAAAAGAAAAACAGAGGCACGACACCTCCACACACATTGCCCTGGAGAGTACTAAGCTAGCAGTGCTGATGCATCTGAGTGAAAAACAGGCATGCGCATCCCACTGCCATGTTCATCAGCAGGAAGGAGAAAGAGGTTAGGAGTTATACCTTGTGAATTTACTTCGCTGCTACACCACCATAACCCAAGAATGGGCCAAAGCATGCTGCTGAAATGTGATCCCACTTCTTGCTAAGGTCAGAACATAGAAATCTGACCAGATCATGAAGGGCTTTTGAAATTTTACCAATTGACTAAGCAGACCACATGAAATTTTATTCCCAAGTACAGAGGAGAGGCAGCATCTTGGTTCATGGAGCACTGTGTATTCATGGCAAAGTTGGGCCAGGAAGCACTGAATTCCTCTTTGAATTAATATGAGATATTCAGAAGAAACATTAGAACTTTATGAAGATTGATAGTACATACATTTTGTTGATTAAAAGGACTCGTCTGTTTCTTCCAGTCTTGATCTAAGAACATAAAGAGAGAGGGAACCACTGCTTCCTCTAACCGTTCATTCCAGAGGATATTGCTTGAATTATCTGTTTTCAGCCTCCAGACATTTACGTTCTTTCTGCTAGACTCAACAGCTTCTTAGTATTCAGCACTCTTTCCATGAAGTTACTGATTGCAATGGAAGTCACTTCTCAAACTACTTTCACTGAACAACAAAGATTGACATCTTTAAGATTCACCAAAGGAATTTTCTGAAGAATGCTATTCCTCTGCTCTTTTTTACGCCCTCTCCAATTTTTCAATATCCTTTAAGAATTCAGATGCTAGAAAATGTATGCAGTAATTCAGTTATAGTCTCCCTAGTGCCATATACATAGGGAAAGGTTGACTTCTTATTCTACCTCTTTATGTGGTCTATGCTGGCCATTCTTACATATTACCCTATTATTTATTTTGTGAGACAGTCATTCCAGGATATAGCTATCATTTTTTAGTTTCAGCCTACACGCCCTGGTTCCATAACTGTATGATTAAATTTACCATTCAAAATGCATTTGTTTGCATTTAATGTCCCACTTACAGAATAATCCAAATTATTCTATTTTGACTCATTACCAAGTCATTAGCCACTTCACAACTAGCTTTTTAAGCATCCACACATTTCATAGAAGTGATTTCATATTTTCTCCAGATCCTTTCAAAGCAAATTGATGCTATTGTGGTCATTTTTGTGGACTTTCACTAGAAACTCTGGCACTGAATTGTGATCCTCCATTAACGACTTTTTGGAAGCTCTCAGTCAATTTGTACACCGTGTAATGAGATTTTTATAAGTATAGTGTTATTACTTTATTAGAACATTGCATAGCAGTCATTAGAATATCTTACAAAAGCATGTGTCTGTAATGGCTACTCAGCTGGTTTTTTATACAAAGAATATCAAATGAGATTTCTTGTCCATTTATAACATCTGCATTACCATACTGAGTGATATTAATCATATTCCTGTCAAATATTCTTTATTAAATTAATCTATCATCACAAGTTTCATTATTTTGCTTAGAACTGATGTCAGGCGCACTGCCATACAGTCATTTCAACCAGTATATCCCTTTTACGAATAGTAGCACAATATTAGCATTGTTCCAACCTTCTGGAACTTTGCTCAGCAAGATTTGTTAAGAGGATACATCAGAGTTGTCGGGTGCTGAGTTGTAGACCTAGACCTTTGATTACAGTTTTTCCAAGTCTGTTGATGTTTTGAATCTAGCAAAGAATTACCACACTTCAGAAACATTTATTAAAGGATCTATCTGGTTGTTGCATAATAATTATCACATTCTGATTAATAATTTTACCACAGCTGTTGGCATTGTGATTTTTATGGACTTTCACTATTATTGGGATTATTTTTTGCTTGGTGTAGTTACATACCTACTTAGTCTCGCTCTGATGTTGTCACATTCCTCAGTCAACTTTCTATATTTCATGCCTCTCAGTTTCCACAGTTGTGTATTTAGTTTCTTCTTTCTCCTTTCACTCTATGCCTGTTAATTCCTATTTGCTACCTTTACTTTTGCATTCAATGCAGATGGACTTGCAGCTAAGATTTTCAGCATCTTTGAATCATTAGTCTTTTGTTATCTAGTATTTTCATTAAGAATTCCAATTTTTCATTCATATATTTGTCTGATTTTTCCTCTCAATTATTTTCACGTACTTTTTTCTCAATCATAGAAAATTACCCATTTAGAAGAATCACCATTTTACTGCTTGGGTTTGTTCTTTGTTTGTCTACACTGATTGCAATCAGGTCATGAAAACCACCCCTAGGGCAGACATGAACAGTCCAGTAAGTTATTCATTTTTATCAATTCTAATGAGATCTTAAATTAAAAATACATCATGTTGGGCATGGAGACTTTCCATTAGAAAACTTTTTTTTTCTTTTTACAAAAATTTGGTATTTTACTAGTGTATTTGACAAACCTCCAGTACATAGACCTCCCACTACATTTAAATATGCATTCAAAATCCCACAATTTTGTGTTATCAAAAACTCCAGAATACCACATCTCTTTTAGCTACTTTGTTTGTCCTGGGAGGTTACATTCACTTGTTTTATGATCCCAGCAGCCTGGCTACTCCCATCAGCTTTCAGGATTGGCTTTCTCACTGATGAGGGTTTTCAGATCATCATCTCTAACCAAGACCTCATAATGGCTACCTCATATAACAAGAATCCCTTGTTTTCTGTCTGTCTGTTCTCTCCCTTCAGACACATTTTACTGGATTACAGTTAAGTACTATAATCAATGTGCTATGACATTACATCTGACGCTGATCTGATGACTTTTTTTTTCTACGAGTTTGGGTTTTGTGTATTTCTAACTACTCATGATCAGCTCTCTTAAAGCATTGGGAAGGGTATATTTCCATGAGTATGATTTTCCAAGGGTATGATTTCCATGAGAAAGGCACCTATATTTAGTAAAAGTTACTCCTTCCACTTGCCAATGGAGCTGGATGCACATTGCACTTGTGAAAGTTTGCAGCAACGCAACGACAGCATCTCTCTTTTGCCTCAGGGGACCTGCTGTTGATCTGTTTTCCTGTATCACCCTTCAAACTGTATGGCATTTGATGCTTTCTTCTTTTTGAAATCTATTAAGAACTGTATCATAAAAAACCCTTGATCTCCCTGAAATGGCACAGTGTAAATGAGAACAGCTTTACTTCATAGTATATTCTGGACTAATACCTTGGACAAATGAAACAAATTACTGAAATGGAATTCTGGCTTTTTTTTTTCTTCCATTCTGCTTCATAAGGTTATTCAATTAGTTCTTAAAATAGTTTATGTAGTTTAATTTGGGAAAATAAATGAGGTTACCTTCACAAAAATGTCTTAATCTGCACTTTTTCTGCAAGATGGACAATATTCAACAAACCCGAGCTCCCTTTTCTCATGAACATAATAAGACATTTCTCAGTTGAATACCCAGAGGTGCATAGCTTCTAATGAGGGCTTAGAAAAGAATAGCTAGGAGGGGAAAGAAAAAGAGAATGAGGGAAAGAAAGAGAGAGGAAAAAGATAGAAAAATTTTCGTACATACAATTAAATACATGCTAACTCTTACAAACTAGCTAAAAAAAAAAGAAACTAGAACCATTATTTGTCAGCTAGCTGGTTTTGGTAGAGATTATTTATGTTTAAGGTATATTTAACCTTAACATCATCACATCATGTTTGTAAACAGACACTAAAGCTCTGTAGTTCTTTATTTTTCTGTTAAATAAACGTGAGAGAAAATGTGCCCTACCATTGTTCTTCACCTTCAGCTCTACATGTGGTATTTGTTGAGTGGTGTGCTTTAAATAAGCTTACTGAAAATGTGAATGAAAAAAATCAAAGCATTTTCACAACGAAATCCCGTTGTTTTCAAAACTATTCTAATTACATGTAATTCCACTGAATTAATGTAATCTCTACTGCTATGACCTTTCCTAATTAAAAATTATCTATCATGACACAGGCTGAAAAATTAATGAAAATTACTTAGCCTAATATGTAAATGACTCTTGATACAACTGAAAACATAGCACAACAAACTTATTTTCATAGTGCTTTATTATTATTACCTGGGCTAAGTTATTCAATTTTTTTCACTCACCTCTTCAACTTCAGAAAATAATCTGATATTTCATCACTGACCCTTCTCAATGTCCAGTGGCACTGGACATTGGTAATTTTTTATTGTCTTCTGTCATATATTGGGATGCTCTGTGTTTTACGGC
Source organism: Phalacrocorax carbo (assembly GCF_963921805.1). Lineage (NCBI taxonomy): Eukaryota > Metazoa > Chordata > Aves > Suliformes > Phalacrocoracidae > Phalacrocorax > Phalacrocorax carbo. Next base: position 20,106,536 of record NC_087517.1, on the reverse strand, counting down.
ATTACATTCTGGGTCCTCTTTTGTTAATAGACATAAATTTCTAGTCGAGTATATCCACATGTAAGTTCTTAACAAAAAGCTTTTATTTTAATATGTCCTCAGCTCAAGTGTATCATGCAGCTGAGCAAACAATGGATTTTCTATTCACCATTAATCATGAAAACGACTTTTAAAATATATTTTCAGTGAAATTAACATTTCAAAATATTATTTTTGTCTCACAGGAATATCTTGTGCAATGTAGAAAAAAATAACTTTTCAATATAGTCCTTTAAAAATAATACATATTTTGTTCTGAAAATGCCTAAGTGAAACATTTCTGTTTCTCTCTTTCTAAAAGAACACAGTTGCTTGCAATGTTTCTCTGTAAAAAAGTTCAGTTATGATATTCATCAACTCTAGTGTATCTTACATTCACTACAACTATATTACAAGTGTCTATAAAATCAAGTATTTATATGAAGAAAACCAGATGAAAACCATTGGCCTTGCCCCATTCACATAGTCTGTAACATCTATAACACAAGAGTCAAAAACCCTCCCCAGTTATTGAACAGCCAACTTACAAAGAGTTTACAGACTTAACAATTTTTTTCAGAGATGTAGCCCTTTGTGCAATCTGTCTTGACCTTCCTTGTCTGACTGCTTAGCATCTGGTAATACACTGTGTGTGGTGCACTCAGAGGCTTTACGTAAGTGCAAGGAACCAGGCACAAGATACGTAACTGCATGTGCAGAGGCAGAAATATTCTCATTAACGAGTCAGAGACATTGCTTTTCAGAAGCAGCACTACCTGCTATATTATTCTTCTTCTAGAAGAAAAAGACAATGTGTAAAAGAGATTTTAGACTGTCTTTCCAAGTAACACTCATGTTTGAATATACCAGCTTTGCAAACTGTCCGTAATGAGAACATATGCAGAAAACAATTTCAGACCCATCTTTCACCCCACTAAGCATGTGCCAGAGTGTATCTCTGAGAAAGATCAGATTGAGAGAATGTTCAAGACTGAACATAGGAACTGAGCCTCCCGACTTCAGTGTGTGCTCTAGAGAAACCCATTCTGACGAAACTCAAATGTAGTTTTAAGGTGAACTGAGACAGAAAGAAAAAAGCCTATCTTGCAATTTCTGCACCAGCTGTGGTTTCCTAAAAATTATTCTATGTGCAGCCTGGAACTTAAATAAGTCTTTATCCTTCCATGTACAAACAGTTTTCAACATTTTTCACTCTATGCTCTTTTCTCAGTCTCTATAGATATACAGGATCACTTCTTGTTTATTTTCCATTTCATTTTTCTTTCCTTGCCAAATATTTAATTGTTCTATAGCTTCTGTGCACATTTATACATGCTTAAACAACAAAGCACTAGGAAACTGTCCTCCCTATAAAATGTGTTCAGCATTACAATTAATCACAATAGCTCTATTAGTGTAGGTGCAGATAGTATAATTAGGAGGTTAGCAATAATTTTGTCAATGCAGTAGAATAAGAAATGCTGGAGCGAGCAGCTGAACAGTATCTAGCTATTGAATTATATTACAAATGGGACTAAAGGAAGAGAAGATGAGATATTTATAAAGGCCAGTCTAATAATGAACTTGTCCACAGCCTCTGGAGGATAATTTTTTTCTTAGTTTGCTAGTTTAAAAATTCTTCGCCCACCTATAAACACTCTAAGTTAATACCTTACAAGACCTACATCAGTCCTATAAATCAAGTCTTAGTATTGGCAACCATTTCAGTGACAGAATGAATAACTATTTGATACAGAGGGTGGAGTGAAATGTCAAACGGATCAGGTCCCATTTAATCACTGTAAGCTCCCTAATAAATATCAGCCAAATATACTCTTCTTGTCTCTACCCATCCCCCTTTAAAATAGCTGTTCAATTGAAAAGGGATATAATACATTTCAACCTGCCATCTATTTTTAGTTGTTCTATGCAATGAATCTTTTACAAGAGACAGTCATACAGATATATCTGCAGCATGTTTAATGGGAAGCTTGTGAATTCCCCATTCCTACCACACAAGGTAGCTCGTTTTCAGTCAGGCAGAATTGGAAAATGGTGGCATAAAGACACAGCACAGGTAAAAGATAAAGAGAATTGTACAACCCATTAGTGTGGAAATATCCTAGACACATTTTAATAGTATGGGGCTGTTATCTAGTAATTCAGTTGTGAAAATGGGAGCAAGAGTTTCTTTGTGTTACCCTTAGTTTCTCCATTCATTTTTGATGCAGCTTTGGATAAAACACTTTTTATGCCTCAGTCCTACCACCTTTAGAAGAAAGTAAAATAATACCTGTGCACTTTGAAGGGCAGCAACAGACAACATTTGCAATGCAGCCTGGGATTACTGGAATAGATCCTCTTTATGGGTACAAATATTATTATAATCTTTAGTCTTAGGATCAACTTTCCTCCCATTCCTCATATGTGTAGCTACATAATAAATGGCGGGCATGGGGGGAAGAAAAATCCACAGGTAATTCTTTCTTTTAAAGCCAATGTTCTCACAAAATTTAAATAGGGTCTTTACACTTCAGATGCCTCCAAAGATCTGAAAAAAAATTACATCAAGTGCAAAGATGCAAAGAGCTGCAGGTAAAAACAGACAGAAATATTTGTCTGATATTCCTTTCATGAGGTTTTTACTGAATTGAGCAAGTAGCTATGTGATATCTGTCTCCAGTGATCTGGTTCTACATCCCTCAGAGCCGGGCAGTTTTCTCAGGGCAGATTCAGTCACTCTTCCACTCATTTTTATTATATAAACAAGCAGACTAAATTGTGAAAATCTGTTAGTAAATAGTTAGTCTTAACTGACACAGAAATGGGCTTGCAAAGGCATTTGGAGCCTTTTTTAACATAACATCATGTGAAATTCTGCAGGATCCTCACATGACTATTTTCAACTTAACACTACAGGAATAGAGTTCTCAGTATGATTTGAGAAAGAAAGCAAACCCTTCCAGTAAGTCCACGGGAAACAAGATTCCCTAGACATGCTGCATTATTCCTGGCTTGTTCTTGAACAGAAACACAAAGGAATAGAGTTTCAGCCCTTGATTAGTCATGGTGAGTTCTCACATCTTAATACACATCATCCTTCAATACTTGACAAGCTGGTTTTCACTTTCATATTCAATACACATCCTCAGTGCAATTGTCTCTAAATGCCAACAAAAGCTCAACTAAGTACCCTGTTTGCTTAGAGTGGACCTCAAATCGGAGGTAAATAGGCTTCTGAATTTTAAGTATAAAACAAAAGGACTTTTTTTAGTGATAAGTCACAGAAATTACACAATGCAGAGCAAATATTCACTGGGTACTGTTTTTCTTCCAATTTCCTTTTCTTTGTTTCTAACCCTTCAAGGATATAAGGTGCTTTGCTTTACTGGTCTCTCCAACTAGTCATCTTCAGGTCTCATTCTTCTGCACCATTCACAGCTTGATGAAAGCACCTGCTTGCTAAAACAAGGTTTTACCATGTTTGTTACCAGAATCTTGACAACATATAGAGAAAAAAAATTTTACTTGTTTCCATTTCTTCTTTTAAAGTTTAGCTGAAAGTAGATACGGAGCAACAGGGAATAAGGTCAAAATTCTGTAAGATCACATGTGAAATTGCTCTAAGTAAGGGTATTCTGCTTATCTTTAGGGCATTTCAAGAATGCAAAGTCTTATCAGCAGCGTGCAAGAGACAGCCTTATTTCACCACATATTGTATCCCCCTTCCCACCTAGTCTTCCACCTAATTCATCTACCACACAGTCCCTGTGACCCTACCACACTGGTACATGTAAGGGGCATGTCCATGTCCTTTATCTGCCAGCATCTGGCAATAAAATAGTTTATAAACAGCAGTTTGGGCCAGAGAATAAGACCTGAGTTATCAGCATTTCATATACTCCTGAGGGGCTTCCTACTACTTCTATTTGCCATGCTGGGCGTGGCGGACAAAACCCACAGCTTCAGCCTTCCTGAATGCCCACACAAAACAGGATAGACTTTCCTTTCCCAAGACCAGAACATACATTTCTTTTCATTAAATTCCCTCTACTTTCTGCCTGGACAAGTATTGCCGTGGACCAGAAGAAACAGAGTAACCAACTTTTCGAGACCTGCCCCAGCCTGGAATAATTAGAAAGATGTTTCTTTTATCTATTAGAGAAGAAAAGAATATTGGATTTGGGGAGTTAAGGAGTTAGTAGAAAGCCATGCCTTGGCTTCTCATCCCAAAGACAAAGACTCCATGAGGGATGGGTATAGTCAAGAGAAGGTCTTCTGATCTTCCACATTAATTCTGCCTCAAATTATCTCTTTTCTTTCCCCAGAGAAGTCCTTATTAACATTGGGAAATCCCTATGAGCCCTGCTATGATGAAAGGACAAATAAGGCTGTAAATATGAACGCAAGATAACAAAATGCCATTGGTTATGTTTTATTACATTATGTTCTTCATTCTTTGTATTTATGGAAGTCAACCCTCTCTTAGCAGAGGAATGTTAAGTTTCTAGTTATTATAACAGTGATCAGACTCTAATAATGTTAGTGTAGCTAGTAAAAAAATGAACCTATGAAAACAATATGTATTTCACCTCATTACTAACAAAATGAGAACTATGCAGACTTCTCTGTGCTCCTTTTCAGTAAAATGCTGATAGAATTAAGAATAAGCTTAGTACACAATTTAATATGAAATGTATTTAGCTGCATTTCTACTATAATTGCTGCTTTAAGATTTTAAATTAAAATATAAGGTATAAACTCTATGTTTGTAACTAGTACATTCTAAGTTGCTGCCTCTGAGAGAAGGCATTTTGAGCATTTATTCTGGTGACAAAACATGAATCATATCGTGGGAAGTGGAGGGTAGTTATTTCCAAAATAAATCACTGATGGTGATTATTTAGTAAAACTGCAAAGAATAGCCAGCATCCTTCTCTTGTCCCTATATTATAATAAAATAGTCACATTGCAGAAGTGTTTCATTCAGATGTGTCTTCAGAGAATGGCACTGCCTAGCTCTGGAAACATGTACAGTATCTCTGCCTTCAATTTTTAACTGTCTCTGGTCTTGCTCTAAGGACAAGCTGTTGTTGGCTCTTCCTTTGTTCTGTTTTGATTTATTCCATATCACCTCCAGTTTTAAATGAGCAGAAGTGGCTATGGATTGTACAGATACCTACATTGGACTACTTGTGGGTTGCAGCAGGAAAAAATTATCCTAATCATAGAAAACTTGTATGAGGTCAACCTGTCCAGAAATTGATATATGCACACAGAGAACACTCAACATCTTTCTTTCTACAGCCTTAGTCAGTTATCCACAGCAGTTCTAGTAACAAAAAATATCTCCAAAGTCATAAATGCTTTGGTGGAGGGAGACAAGATCGGTTCCAAAATATGTTGGAACCAGTCTCAGCCCCACTGAAGGCAGTCCTTAAATTTGTACTGAGGTGGGAGAGCCTGAATTTTTTTGATAATGAAATGCAGAGAGCAACTGTCAGACTCATTCAGAGTAACAGGGCTGCAGAGCCATCCTGTAGAACTACAATGGATTTTCAGGGGTCCCTGTTGTGTGAAACACGGGGCTGCTGCAGAATTAGGACAACTACTTAAATGCCACAGTGTCTCATTTTTCAGAGATCCTTTGAGCTTGGCATATGTAATGGCCCGTGAAAATTTTGTTCCCAGGAAGGCTGAATCAAAATAGTTGTTTGGGTTCTGTCTTTTTTCAAAGTTTGCTTGTCAGAGGTTTGCATATGAGCATGCAGGCTCTTGTATTTTGGAATGCCATCACTGTTGTACTAATTGTATTGTCCTCTCCCAATTGCTCATAAACAGAGCTATTACAATTCAAATAAATGACTGCAGTTTGATCTAGAAGATGCAGCCTGATAAAAATCTGTCCTAAAATCTTCTATAGAAAATCACTGGAAAGGTAAATAGATTTTATGAACCAGACTAAATAGTTTGATGTACCTGCTTTGTATTGCTGTCATGAAGCAAGTCAACTTTAAACACTATGCAGCCAGATATTTAAATAGGCTTTACTTCACCAAAATTGCTCCAATGGTGCAATATATACTTCTATAATCCTAATACATCCTAAATCTTTCTTTCTTAAATAATTTTTGTCACTTCTGAATACATTTTGGCAGTTATTTGTCTCTCACCAGCCTGTCTGGTCTTGTGATATCATACTGTTGAATACATAACTATAGAATCATACATCATATCTACACAGCATATAGGACAGCAGAATCTTTTCTTCACATATGGATATTTTGCCACTAATTTAACTAGATGAAAGAGTGGGCTTTAAAATGCCATAAACAAAAGAAAAAAAGCTCTTATAACCATGGAATTCAAGCTGAAAAGAAAATATCCAGCTTTTCCTCTTTATCACCACCAATGATGATAACAAGAGAGCACAACAGGTATATTTCATAATTACTCCTCAACAGTAATCTTTAGAAAATCCAGATATATTACTGGATATTGAATCTATTAATTATAAAGGTATAATTTTCATAATTATTCTGATTATATCATCCACTTCCCTGTGCCATTAGATGAGAAATGCAAATTCCAGAAATTTCATTACAATTTTTGTTGCTCATCAGAAGCATTTCTTACTCTCAAAATAGTCAGTATAGAGACAAAACAGGGAAAACATGCTGAGTGCAATGAAGAGCAGTGGAATGCCAGAGTGCAAATACTGAACAACATTGTTTATAAACAAGCTACTTCTTAATATTTCTTTATTGCCATCAACTCTAACAACTCAAAGCTTATCTTCTGAATTTGCTATTATTCTCTCTTCCTACCCAATTCTTATTTTTCAGTCACACTAGGGTCTTGCTTGTTATTTTGCATTTCTTATTTCCTTATTGCCATTTCAGTAGAGAGAGATACTGATAAGTGTATAACAGAGAACAGGTTCTGTACCAAAGACAAACACTAACAGTGACTGCAACAGGCATTGTATTTTGGTTAAGTTGCAGAATTCCAATTCCAGTCATTCACACAAGTAAATATTCTATGCCTCTGAAAAAGCCCAGGTGTCCTGAAAAAACTTCAGACTAATGGACTACACTGGCTTCATTAGCTTGCTGGTGCAATTGGTCTTCAAATTGCTGAATTATACCAGATATTAATCTTTCCCATTTTTTCTTCCCAAAATAGTTCTACATACAGCTTAAATTTTTAACCCTGTGCTCTTTTTGCCACCTTCTTAAGCTGTGGACTGTTAAACAGCTCCTGCATCTCCACAGAGATGTGAATCTCTAGCTCCAGTAAAAATAAGGTTTGTAAATGCTTGAGGGTGGAATGTTCTACATAAACCGGAGATAGTGTCATTACTTAGCACTGTGGGAAGCATTTCAAAAGCTGAAAGAGCCTTGCCTCCAAAAGCAGGGAAGTTTTTAAAGAAGTCTGAGGCTCCTCGCCATCCTTGTTTGCAAAAACTGATAAAACATTTGATCCGCTGGAGTTCAGTGTTCTTCAAAACCATGCATGCCTCAGCCTAGCCCCACCTCCAGTCCTTTGTGTTAAAGGCGTCCGATTGATGGATATCTGCTCAACCTATAAATCTGCATGTAAAACCTAGTCTATAGCATGAAATAGTATTTCCTTCCAAGTGAATCAATAAATATAATTTTAACTGTTTAAACTCAATATGTATTTTTATCAGTTAGCTAAAAACACAAAGGCTATTTCTAGATTCTCTTCAGACCTTCTGTTTAACCAGTCTATGTTGCAATGCTTGGCCTGCAGCGCTTCTATTTTTAGCTCTAATGGAACAGTCTTAAATTGCTTATTTTCTGTTTACTAAAGTCATTGAGCTTGTAACCATGGCAACTGTGGCAAGTGCCACAGCTTAACTGTTTTATTAAATGGATTGAAGGTACAGCTGCAAAACTTGAAAGGCCAGCATGTCAATTTTATACATAGATCAAACTGCCATTTATATCACATTATAGCAAGTACTACATTAAATATGAGGGGCCAGAATCTGATCTTGTTTATGATGTAAATGTTTACTCTCAATGGAAAAAAAAAAAAAAAACAAACCAAAAAACACCAAAACAGGGAAAACAAAAGAAAAACCCACACCAGAATTCTTGTGTAACACAGATCAGGATCTGTTTTTGTCAAATTGCACACCCTGTCAAATTCCAGTGATTACTGCGTTTGCATGCATAAATTGCAGATGATGTACATTAAACCAGTCCCTAGTTATCATGGAAAGACACCATCTCACAGTTGTGTTTGCACGAAGCTTTTAGCGCATGCTTACAGCAATCATATTATTTTTGGAATCACTATATTTTTTTAGGTTATTAGAAGGAATTAAGTCAAAACTAATGACCTTGTCAAATGAAACTTCTAAGAGTTATACTGGAAGAATTTACACAAAGAATTCTTTCAATCTGTAATTAGGCATTTGAAGAACACCATGAGTACCAGAGGTGTTGAGAAATTACACCTTCTGTTCATTTCCGTATAAGCTGGGTATGCTCCATATATATGAAAACTAGGGTACATTTAAATTCATACTTCAAATTGTATGTAAGAGTTAAGTCAAATACTTCTGAAAATTATTGAAAATTATTACCATAGTTTAGAAGTTTTTGTGATAGAATATAAACCCCTGTAGGATCAGATAACAAATACCATTTTAAACACAAACCTAAACAACATTATACAGCCCCAAAAGACTGAGTCCTAAAATAAGAACAGTGATATATTTACACCCATAAATATTTAATGCATGATTCATCCTGTTGTAATAGAACCAAAAGCTTGAAGAATGTTTGACATTTAGAAGAATGGGGTTCTGCTTTCTTTGCTGGTGTTATGGTTGGAACAGTGTTCACATTGCTACTTTTGGTGCTAAATGTCTCCATGTCGCAAGTCTGTCTATATGGGTACTTACAGTGAATAAAACAAAAGTAAAATTGACATTTTAAAGGAGAGGTCTTTTGGAAGAGGTAATAATCTAATAAATTATCAAAAGATGTATTTCTTGCTATGAAAATCTTCCTGTTTAATTAAAGAATAGTGGTTTTGCTGTGAAAAAATAGTGAAGTTTCCTTTCATTTATGTGTTTCTTTTTTTTCCCCCCTCCTCTGCAGGATCTACCTTCATTTGCAACACCCACATAATTCCAGTGAAAAATCAAGAGGGAGTAGCAATGATGTTTATTATTAACTTTGAGTACGTAACAGATGAAGAGAATGTGGCATCTCCCGAGAAGTGCAAGCCAATATTGCCATCCAAACTTGTAAATCGTAAGTTACTCATTAAAAGTTCTCTGCTTACCTCTGCTCTTAGCTGGGAGAGTAATTAACCTGGGCAGTAATGATACTAAAGAAATTACGCAATCCCCATTGCCTGACTCCTTTAAGATAGATATAATTCAAAACAATAAGAATTTAAATGTCAGAAACCTGCTATAAAGTTGTCAAGATAATCTATCAGATCTTTGGTAGTACTAACAGCATGGATCTTGTGAGTACTGCTAGGAAATATGAATTCATTAGAAGTAAAACATTTCACAGAAGTGCCTTACCTTTGACAAAAATTGATTGTGAATGGAAAACTGCAAAAAAATTATGATATAGCCCAAATATTTCGCCACAGCTATTCAAAATTAAATATTTCTGTTTCCTTTCCTAATAAAAAATAGTTGATGGAAAGTTTGATCAAATTAGAGTAGAAAATATAAAACGTGGGGGGGGGGAAAGTTAAAACTTAATTAAACATCCTGATTTTATCAAATTAAAGTATTTAGATTGGCTTGAAGGATGTGGGGGTTTTTGGATATACAGGAAATGCTTTTGTTTTCATTCCACTCTGGAATGTAACTATTGACAAAATCAGAAAACTCTACACAAAACAAAAGTCCACTTCTTATACAGCTAGACTGTGCAGCTTTCTGTCCCACTATCTGCAGAACATGTGCTGTTTTGCTGACCTTCACTCTGTGCAGCAACAGCACATGATCCTTCTGCTTCACATCTGCACTCATGTAAGCTGCTCTTACTACAAGATTTCCCAGAACATATCCCCATTTGTACAAGCTTTTACTAAAAGCGCAGCATGATCTAACAATGAGCATTAACACTCTCCCCGGCTGGCTCAGCAACAGCTGGAAAATACCTTTTCACAGTGTAATAATCTTTAATGTTAGTACGATAAAGGGACCTGGAACCTAAGTTTTCTGATTGTTAAATCAACACTTCAGCTTTCTCCAGATAGGAGACAAAGACTGGTACAATCTTCATTGCGAGAAGCGAGGGAAGAACTTTCCCAATGTAAGCACTACGTGCTATCTGAAGTGATGACATGCTGTATTATTTTTTTCTACTAGTTATGTTGAGAAGACTGTAAGGAGCAGGCCTGCAGCTGCGCATATAACAGCATTACCAGGTTCCTTCTGATAAAAGCAGTCTTTTCCATTCTTCATAATCTACGCTTTCTGCACTGTATCTTCTGGACAAAACACACAGGACCTCACTCAAAGCTCTACGACTATCAAAAAATACATAAACAAAAAGTTCCCTCATAATATTGCTAAATCATTCACATTTTGAAAAGATTGCAATTTACTTCTATAACTAATTGGGATACTAAAGAATACTATTTTCATTAAGCATGGAGAAAGAGCTCTGACTGAATTACTCCAGATGGGCCAAAGTCTTTCAACTTATGTCTGTATAACCCTACAATGGCAGTAGATATACGATTATGGAAAGGAAAATTCCTGTTACTGGAAACTAGCAGTATGCAAATAATTATTGTTCACCAAATACCTCATGCTTTTAAAGGAGACTTTGTAAATATCCTTCACAATACATATTTAAAATCTTGTGCTTTTATACTTCCTTTTCTTATTCTGTTTGCAGAGTTTTTTTGAATAACCAATAGAGCAGTATTTTTCATTTTTCTTGACATAGCAAGAAAACATTTCTCTTTTTCTCATAATGTTATGGTAAAAAGCCCATTAAGGGGTATCAGAAAAAATAATAAAATTGCATCAGAAAAAAAAATTATAAAAATTACATCAAGTAAACCCCACTCATAGTCTGTTTCTATTTCAGGATGCCATGATTTTGTGAATTTTGAACACTTTACTTCCTGGTTTAAAAAACAATTTTATAACATAAATAAAATTGTTCAGCTGGTCTATGCTTAATGTGGTTTTATGGACAAAATACAAGGTAAACTACCAATTGGGAGGGAGGGAAAAAGAGCTTTATGTCCTGAAAAAGAGCTTTTTGTTCTGCTATCTGCAATACATCACTATACATTTTCAAGTGTTATCATTCGCCATATTTTAAAGTGAAAAGCCGCTAAAGAGGACATCCGCAAAAAAAACCCACTTAGCCAAAACGTCCTTCTCTTGTTTTACAGTAGTTATGCCTGACATACACAGGGGATTTCCTTTCTGAGAGTTCTTGAAAAGTGAATAGGTGGGGCTCCAAGCTCAGTACATAATAAAGATCAATGTGCAAAAGGAGGCAAAGAAAGATGACTCGAACCATTTTCCTGCTAATGGGTACAGCCAGATGCCAGAAACTGGCAAAAGTAGAACAGGCACATGGCTGCTCTTACCACCTAGCTGCTTGTGGTCTCAGAGCAGACTTATGTGGGCAGGATGGGAAGAATGGTGATACAAAATATGCTACATAGCCAAAAATTCCTCTTGGCACAGAGAATTATTGAGAAAGAGGCCAACCTATGCAAAACATCCAGAAATAACTGCAAGATATTGTGTACAGGCCAATGGTGGATTTTAATTAAAACAAACAAACAAAAGCCTTGACATTTAGAAGAGGCAGAAAGAGACCAATTAGCAACAAAAGAAGTCACCAAAAAAAGGTGGATTTTTTTACCAGTAAAAATATCTTTTTTAGTTCATGTCCCCTCCACCAGATTCTCTAGGAGGAAGTTAATTTTCCATCATCTTACTCTAGAACATACATCAACAGGTAAAGCAGGTGCTATGTTTTCATTGGATGACACACAAAATGGACAGTAATGGATACTGGTTCAGGAAAAAAAAAAAAAGGCAAAGAAACAAAATCCGTTCAAATCCAGCAACCAATTTAGAGAATAAAAATAGAGAGGGAACCAGCCATATAACAAGTGCAATACATCTCTGAAAAACAACCAAGATAAGCAACAGCTAATGACAAAAGACAAAAGATTTCAGATTGTATTAACAACTACTACCCAGAAGTACACAGATCATGAGAGATTTCTTTCCAGAGCTCCTTAGATTGAGTTATCTCATACTAGAATGTCTTTTCAACATGAGAGCAAATAAAAATGTCTGAGTCCAGTTGCAGGAGAGATGAACCAAAAGTGAACAGGAAACAAAAAGATTATAGTTATTTTCCTGACCCTAGAAAATAAAATAACTCTTCCATACTATCATTCTTCCTCTAATTGATTTATTAAGTGTTGACATCAAATTTATCAGGTGTATCTTCGAAAAACCTTTCCTTTTTCTAAAAGCATCTTTCCTGCTAGCTGCAGCCAACAGTTTTGAACAAGACCGCTTACGACAGCGCTCCTCATAGCTGAAATCTAGCACAGTGTTAGAAAAAAGCATTTCGCCCCGCACAAACAGTGCATTCTGTTTTCAAAGGCTCTAATAGAAAAGAGGGATTCTCATCCGTTAAAGGGCTGAGGGCCCTCTGAACAAATTAAAGACCGATGGAAGGCAACTGACATTTGCTAGGTTGAGCTCAGAGACACATATAGTTTCAGATAGGCAGAAAATTAAAAATTTACCAGCTGAATACTGACAGATATTTTAAATAGTGTTTGTAAGCTGATTGGGGCAGGGATCCTGTATTTTTTTATGTGCCACTGCTAGGTTCTGACTCAGCATTGGGCTTGGCAGATGATGATAATAATAGATTATTAAAAGAAATATGGTATGTTGCCAGTAGTTTGATGACCACATCTGAGTACAAATAGAATTTTTTGTAGTCTGGTGCTTAAAAGCTCCTATCTCATATGCAGCAAAAAGCTGAATAGGCAGTAATGTGAAAAGTGAAGATACTGGCTTCACAATAACACTGTAAAAATCCTTACAGCTGATCCTTTTGTTCCCTTTATTCTTCCTTGCAAGAACTTATCATTGGTTCTCTATGGCAGTCTGACCAGTGTTTGTATAATCAAATAGCTAAATTGTGGAAAATCCTAGCATGCACCAAATCTGTAAAGAACTACTAAATCACAGCCAACTGATTTTCCCTTTTTTTCTGTTTCATTGCTTTTGTGTTTTGCCACAATTCTATTTTTCAGTATATGCCATTTCACTAGTAAAACAAAGGAAGTCTGTATTCATATATAACTCTTTCCTTTTGGTGAAAAAAAATCCCAAAACATTTTTATATCTTTTTGTTTAAACTTCTAACCAAATTTATTTAATACTATATCTGTCCCATCTTTACGTTCAGAGAGGTGAGGAAATTTCTTCTGTAAGCACTTTTCCCATGACTGGGCAACATCCTCTTTCCCAGTGAGGATGTATTTGTACAATGTGCAGTTAAAGTGAGACTTACAGAAAGTGATTTCTGCTATAGATGTCCATTCATCATCCATTCACTCTTTCTAAATTTTGTCTCATTTCCAGATATGAGAATTCTATCTGTTCTTACTTTAAGTCTTTTCTGATAAGCTTGTTTGCTTTCTATGTTGCCTTTACTTAGATCATGTAAATTTTTTTACAATTTCAGAAATTAACTTCTATACTCAAAGATAAAAACACTTAATAACTTTACCCCATCTCACTATATCTGTGAAATGCTTGAAGACATAGATACCTGCTTTTTAAGTGAAAGGATATTTGTTTAGCATATTAAAGTGTTAAGATCAAAGTTTTGAGCTACATAAGCTCTAAAAATTGTTTTTACTCCTACTGGAACATTCTTATGGACTGTTCTTTATCACATCTGATAAGACACTAACATTTGCTTGATTGTCACTATGACGATCAAAAATTATTCCCAAAAGTGTTGTTCATAAATTTTCATTAATCTAATAATTTGACAAAGTTGTATAAAATTTTCAACTCCAACTGAAATAATGCATAAATAATTGATATTTAGCAAGATGCTTTTAGGAAAATAGAATTCACTCCTGTTAGACTCACTGTAAAAGAAAAAAAGAGCTTTCTGTAGGTTGTCTACAAAGAACTACATTAAGAGATGTGATTTTATATCAGTTCAGCAAAAACCTGTGTGAATAGTACTGAATTATCATTTAAATTTGTCTCTAGTAATAGTTTTTAAGCAAAATAAGGTAAGAATTTCTGTAGTGTGTTGTACAACCTTCATTACACTCTTTATTATAAATTGTTAAGCTACTATAACTTCTGTATATAAATATGGCTTATTAAAACATCTGTTGAGGAAAGGGAATGTAAATGTCCAATTTTATTCCCAAATGTGTCAAACATTCCAATATGGCATGTTCATCCACTCCACCAATTTGATGAGGAATTTTTACAGAAATTTAAGGAACTGGTGACATAAATTAATATTTGCTCCTGGCACCTGATTCTGTTCTTCAAAGCTGTCAAATATTTTGCATCTGTAATGCTAATAACTGCAAAATATCAAAATCAACCATGACACAGAATGAACACAGAGAAAATCAGAAGCCATTTCACACTGACAGAAAGTCATAGATTTGAGGATATTGACTTTCATATGAAGAATGTAACTATAATTTTTCTACTCAAAGTAGACCAAACTTTAGTTCTGAATTGTCTTAATCTTCTGCCCCACCTAGAGCATGCTGCTTTTTTACTAACCTATAAGTGCTTTTTCTAACATTTACTCCAGTCCTTTCTAAAGCAAAACTCCTATTAATATGTAGGCTAAAATAGCTAAAGTCAGCGGAGGTAATTTTGTCACAAGTTTTATTCATTTAACTTCTAAACATTTTGACTGGCTAGAAGTACTAACCTATAAGCTAATATTGGTTCCAAACAGTGTTCATTACCTCATGGGAGAAAGCCCAGAAAGTTATTTGATTAAGGACATAATTGCATTCTGCCGAAGAGGGATATTTGAGGGTTGTCTTATAATTTTATCACTTCAAAATCTATAAGCCTATTAAAGACACCCTGGAATAATTTCTTGGGTTTCTTCCTCTAAAGGAAATGAGAGGATCTCTTATGCATCCAATAAATGCATACTTTTTGGATAAGATTCAAAGAAATTCAACAGGCTAATAATATTCTTAAAACAGCCGAAACCATAATCAGAAAACCTTTGAAGCAAAGAGATCTGTCAAGGCACTTACAATTCACCAAGTTTGGCTCTATCCTGGTCGTAGCAGTGGAGTTACATCTCAGGAGTAGAGATCACTGCATCCACTGAGATTACAAATAAAACAAACACAACTGAAATTCAAATCGGGCCTTTCCTGTAAGTCAAAATGTTAACTCAAAAATGGTATTTTTTTTCCTCTGTGTAGAGCACTTCACTATGTAAATAAGCACAGCAGTTGAGTAAGAGGCAAGCATATATTTTTTTCTAAACATATCTGGACAATAACATTGTCATGAAAAATTGTATACTCTTTGATGCATACAAGTTTGCTGCATAGAACATGGCACATATAAGCAACAGTAACCCCCGACTTTGCCCAAAACATAATAAGAAATTTGTCCAGGGTCTTATTTTTAGCTGTACCACTGGGAGCAAATTCATCATAAGTCAGGGCTAGTCAAGAAAAATTGTTTCCAGGAGGACAAAGGTTTCTATCTAGCCAACCAGCAGCATAGCTCTGACAACCCCAGTGTCAATATGTGTATTTGTCTCCAAGGTAAATTACAGTGAATGTTAGGTGAACTGAGGCAGTGTTGAACTCTTAGCAAAGGAATATAGCTGAACAGCAATCAACAGTAAAAGACAGAAGGACTTCTGGTACTTTCACCTTCAGTGCTCCACAAATACCTAACTGCCTAATTAACAGAACAGCCATTAAGATAAATAAATTCTATTAGTCTTCTTTTACAGGCAGAGAAATACATGTGGGGTGGCTATATTGTGTTTCCTCACAACAGCTACTGTTGGGGCTTAGATCAGAAAGGAAGCCTCCCTGGATTCTAGCCACTGTAATTAGCTCTTCAAATATTCAATTAAAAAAAAAGGCAATCTTTGCTTAAAGAGACTACAAACCCAAAAGAGGGAATGACATAGCTTTCAGTAGTTTTCAGCAGAGGTGACTTGCGCACACTGGACAGGAAAAGGAATGCAAGTTGACAATACACTGGCTGTGCAGACACCCTGCAAATTTCCCTTTTGCTATTTAAATAAATACATAGTAAGTATGAGAAGTGAATATGAAAAGGATTCTTGGACTGAACTAAATCCAGAAGGTTTCTTCCAGTCCTATATTTTCATTCATTTTTAACAGGTCTCCTATCTATTTGTTCTTTTCAGGACATTTAAAACAGGTGGGTTCTGTGAGGTAACTTGAAGGCTAGGAAAATAATTTTACAAAGCCATCCCACATTGTAATACAAACCCTCAGGAAAGTATAAAGGCAGTGAGTTTTGTATCATTCTCTGATGGAAGAGAGAGACATATGTCTCTATTATGAATAATAAAAGCTAGCACAGAGAACTCAACACATCTGTGCACTTGTTAAATCGAAATAGAGATTTTAACCTTGAAGAGGGAGAATTCAAAACTATCAGGGTATCTAAAGCTTTCACAAAGAGGACTCCATTAGCAGAAAAAAAAATATTTAAATGGGTTTGAGAAGCTTTCAGATGGACACTTGTCATAAGCAATATGTTTTGTTATGTGTATTATTCAACATGGAGTAGGCAAACAAAATAGATCTATAGTTAAAACCAGGGGGTTTAGCACCACTATGCCTTTTTCTCAGGCATAGAAACCTATCATTATTACTTGACTATATTAAGGAGCATGGCACCCAGGCAAGTTGGGCATTTCAAAGTCCTGAAAGCAATTGCCAAAGACACATAGTCTGGGGAGTTCTTCCATGAAGACATGAAATGTGAGCCATGCCACGAACGTGAAACTTCTCTAAGGTCATGCTCTGAACAAGTGTCAGTGAATAAAGCCTATTCTTCCTAAAGAGATTATGAATTCTTCAACTTTTCAGTAAGTTTCTTCCAATCAAAAGTGGTATTTCCTAGCAAAGAAATTATCACTAAGAAATTAGGAGAGGTTCCATTTCATGAGAAATAGCACATTAGTCTGGATACATCTACTTTAGTTTTCTGTCTGAAACATTAGCCAACTTTAAAACTTGGTAATTGGAAATATATATTGATCTATGCAACAAACTTAGTAATTATCAAAGTACTTCTTAATGGAATAGTACTTAAATTTTCCAAATAAAAAGCAATGTACTTTTAGAAGAATTCTTCTGCAGATTACATATATTGTATATGAATTCAAACTACCTGAATTTGCTTCTAAAATGTGTGGAAATTTGATATTCTACCTTCTTTTCTTAATAGTCTGTTTATTTTTTGAACCTCTTTCTTTTTAAGCTAAAGCTTTTTTGTAAATCTAGTTTAATTGTATTTCAGATGGTAACAACCTTTCCAGTGGCTCTTCTTCAGGTAAATCTATCTCCTAAAATTCTATCTACAAAAGTCCTTTTATTGCTTTGTTCTGGTTCCATTATTTCAAGATCTCATTATATTTTATATAATTCTAGAAGAGTGCAAGTCAAAATATGGCTCTTGCTCCCACATCTGAATACTTATTTCTGCAAAACTATAGATATAACAGCTAAACTATTAAATTTAGTCTAATTATATGACATATAAAATCCAAATGTAGTGATACTTTTCAGCTTATTATCACTGAAAGTTCTTGTATGCAGAGCATAAAAAATTTCCATCAATATATGAGACAAAACACACTGCAGAATTTTTTAGCAGTATATAAATTCAGCATTAAAACACAAAGAGAACTTCTTCAGGCTTCCTGTATCAGACAAAATATTTTTTCTTTTATGAAGTCTGGCAACCAAGGGGATGAAGGGGATGAAGGGTTGAGAATTTCTTGATAACGTGATTTAATTGATGGAATTAATCTTTTTTTCCAGCTACCAAAACAACCCACCATATACTTAGCCAGACAGCAAAACATTGTGCTAGCTGATGAATTCTTTGCATGTAAAATTTGTTGTGATGCTTGCTATTTTTCCTCATTGCAGTTATTTACTTTTTTCTTCTTTTCCACTTTTAATTATGTCTAAGGACTAAAAACACAAGAAGTAAAATCTCTTTCTGTGAGAACAAAAAATTCTTTTTCTTACGGGTTTTTCACAAAAACACTGTAACTTCTATAGTTTTAACATAATGAATAAGATTAATAATGAATAAGATCTAATAAAATGACATCTCTATCAACAAATGGGAAAACCAGACAGGTAAATGTACAGGTTCTTATTCTGCCTTTTGAGGGAGACCCTGAGAACATTGTTCAGACTACATTCACTCATCAGCCACACACAGCATACCCCTACGTGTAGCCAAAGACTTCATTCCCTTCCTTTCATGTTTTGACAGGCTACCTCAGAGGCCTGTATGGAGACAGGAGGATCTGGAACCATATTAAGCATATTATTCTCTTAGTCATTCTCAATGTCACTTTTTAGGAGAAGTATAGTCTGAAGACAAAAATGTGCCATCACCAGCACAGAGAAAAAATAAATTTCTCACAAGGGAACATAAAGAAGTTTGCTGTTACTAATACTGATAAAGCTCACGTGCAACCTTAAACTTTAGAGAAAGCTAAAAGAAGAATTGAAGTGCCAAAATTAAAGTAGACCATACCAGAGAGTAAAACAACTGTGTGTATGCAGTATCTGAGAATTATAAAGTTAAGCTTCTAAAGTTAATAATTGGATATGCCTTCCTTTTCCTGCCTGAAAAGAAATTAAGATCATTTAATGAGCAGAGCAAGAAAATGATCCACTTCTGTATGCTTCTCTACATTTGGGGTAAAAGAACTGAAAAAAAACCCATAATTGGCTCTTCCTGTAATTCCCTGTCCTAAGGCCTTCTGAGCCCAGACCAAAAATAAGGCAGCATCACATGCCTCAGTGTTTGCATAGAGTACATTCAAGTATTTGCTGCTATTTTAGACTGTCAGTGTTTAGGGATTCCACCTCTCAAAAGTGATTGTTTCCTTCAGTCTGTTGCATGAGCTGTTCGATGGTATTTCCAAGCCTTTGAGTAGCAATTCAATAATTGCCAGTGTCTGTATTTCTGATAACCTAGATCCTAAAAATTTCTTGACAGTGGGCATTCAATTATCAGAAAATCTTTCAGCAAAGAGCTGACTTGTGCTCCTCTCATGAAAGTAATTTTGCTCATTGTTTGGGGAAGTTTCAGAACAGAAGTATTGTTGAATTAACCCATGCTCTGGAGGATAGTCTGTCATAATTGACCTACCTTACCTGCCCTCGTCCAGGAAATCTCTTTCTGATTAGAATAGATGGAGTTTTGTGGATATATATGTTGTATTCTTTAATGTTATATACTGAAAAAGTAATATATGTTTAAGATTATAGCCAGACCAGTCATCCACTATGATAAAACTATGCAGGACTTGATTTTCTTCAACACTCTACCACAGCTAACCAGTTGTACCGGAACATGGGCAGCTCAGAGTTTGGTTTAGCTCTCAGCTGAGGACAGGTGGTACCTCATTCCAGGAAAGAGTTGGGACAGTTTCTACACCTCACTTAATTTATCTTGGGCAAACTTTTTGTGCATTGGAGTTCCTTTGATTTGATTTTGGATAGTCTAAATCTAGAGAAGTTTGAGAGTCTAATAGACTAAATCTAGCTCCCAGCTAGAGAGCCTGAGCCCAGCTACAAATTCTTTTCTCGTTGGTTGACTTATCTGAAAGCAGCTTCAGATACTGGTTTCTGCATAACTACTTCTCTGCATCACCATGAAAGTAACAATGCTACTAGAGATGCTACAAAAACTGGCTGGGCAATTCTTTCAGGAGCTATCATGACCTCCCAGCCGCTATCTCTTACAGCTACCCTTCTGCAGTGCTCAGGATAGGAAAGACTTGGCCGCTGTGTCTAGTATGTAAGTACACACTTTCATGACTAGAAGTTTGAGGAGTACCTTCACTTTAGCAAGGCAATATTCAGGCCAAACACCATTTCCCACCCTTGTTACAGAATGCTTGCAAAAAACAGGGGAATAACTTGACACGCAGGTGTATTGGGTTACTAAAGAAATACTTATTCAGATACATTTTTGCCAGAATACCCCATTTTCAAAGTGATATTTATATTGATGGAGCAGGAAATTTGCAACCATGTTCATAACTGTTAATAAGGTCTTTCTGGAACTGATTTTCATTCTTCTTTTCCCCACCATAGAATTCTATACGATGGTATTCAGTGTTTAAGAATTGCAATTTTCCATTAATATTAACATTTGCCATTTCAGTATTTATGGAAAAGCAAGGCTATTCCTTCTCCAGATAGGCTTTTTGCCGATTTTTTTTTTCCCCACAAAACTATTAACCAAAACATTTTTTTTCCATGCCTTCTAAAATCTTCTCCTTTGATTTCCCAAAATATGAGACAGAAGTTTAAAAAAAAAAAAAAAAAAAGCTTTCAGAAGGCAAGAAAAGTCGATTTGAATTTGGGACTTTGGAGATAACTACATCTGCGAACAGTTTAGAAGTGTCCTTTCTTATCTGCAGTATATTTTTGGATCGAGTTCTACTATTTAGAAACTCTAAGGGTTATCTGAGATGGCGCAGAGAATAAATTAACTCATTTGCAAATTACTTATTCAGTGAAGCAAGGTTTGAAAGGAGGAGGTGGAATGTAAGCCTGGAATTGTGACTCAGACTCAACTGCTTTCCTCAATTGCTCTTAGCAAGCCACAATTATACAAATCTCTGACTCAGCATTAAGAAGAACTTGGCAATCTGGTATTCAACTTCAATAAAACATAAGGATTTTAATGTAACATTATCTATATATTTATAGTAAATAGCTAGTTGCATCTCCAAAATGTTTTAGTATTGTAAGCCGAGATAAATCTGCTCTGACATCATACCTATACAAAGCAGGGGTTGTCCACTTTCAAACAACATTTTACCCAATAAACAGTATGCCAGGAAAGCTTATACTGGCCCTTTCAGTCTATACCAGGACAGCGGGACTGAGGCCATGAATTTTGCTTCATGACAAACAGTATTGTTACTGAGCTGAGCAAGGAAGTATAATGTAAACTAGACAAATTCTGAATGGGCCTCCTGATGGCTTTAGCTTCAGTACTGCAGGAGAGAGCTGAATGTCCAACACAGCATACAGCTCTTTATCTATATGCTGATGAAGAATAACAATACTCCTCCTCTAAAGAATATTCAAACTAAAAAGCAGCAAATAAGGCTTTTAACTTTGAGACCATTTATTACAGTTTATAGAAGAACAGCAAAAGGCTACTCATTTAAGTTTTCTATTCCATGTCCAAGAGTCTTAGCAAGACACAAAATTCTCACTGAGTGTTCTTTCCAGCTGAACTGCAGCTAGACAGCTAAATCAGTAATGAAGTATAACATGGTCATATTAACTTGGTGAAGCAGAAAAGACCATCTGCACTACCATGAATATGCCTAAAATAGAGTCCCAGCAAAAAGTCTTTAGCAGTGTCCAATGCCAGAAAACCTTATGAATGGTATTTTTAAGACCTTCATTGTAATTGATGAAAAAAAGAATTACAGTATTTGTTTCATTTCTGATGCAATAAACATTCAAAATTGATTTATGAACTGCTTTACAACTGAATTCTATGTGCATTTAAAAATAATAAAATAATTTTTTATGTACTTCACTAATTTGAACTGTAAGCAATTTGCTCAAGTATACTTAGTAAGTTAGAAGAAATATGCATGTTCCCAAGGAGCACTCTGCTGAATATCACTGTGCAGATTGAAAACTGGCACTCTAGCTGCTGTCTAAAACATGCATGACTGTTTTATATAATAGAGATGTCTGTCTACTGTACTGTTGTGTGTGTATATGCATTAGAGTAATAGATTCAATGCTAAATATTTGGAATTCAACAAGCTTTTTCAGAAATTGTCATGAGGAAAAAAAGGAAGACTGTTACATGTATTTATATTTTGAAGTAGGGGGAAAAAAGGTGGAAATAAATGGCCAGATTTCTAAATACTGAGATGTTATCAGTAGAGTCTCACGGGTTCTTTATTATTGAATAAATTTTCAATTACTTGGATAAAAAAGGTGCAAACAGCGAGGTGAGAATGTTTGCGGATGTCACAGAATTATTCAGAATACGGTATGAGATTTACAGACATATCCTATGACATTGAGTGGCCACGTGATAAAACAGCAAACAAATTTTTTTACAGACATAATAGAGACTAAATTACCTGTTATGAATCAAGAAAGAAATCTCTCAGCTGTTGTGAAAATATCTTAAATTAGCACAGGCTAGGAAGATAACTCAAAAAGGCAATCAAATAATAGGAATTATAAAGAAAGGAACTGAGATCAAAACAAAAAGCCATTATGTCACTGCATTGATCTCTGAGTCTGGGAGTAGCTCAGGCCACTGTCAAAAGTGATTACGTTAGAAATGAAAAGGAACTGAGAAGAGTGAGAATGATGATCAGAGGTACACAATACAGTTACACTAGCATTCTTCAGTGTGGAAAAAAGGTGTACAAAGAGGAATGTGACAGATGTATGAAAAGCTATAAACATTATTGAGACTATAAAAAGGGAGAAATCATTAGCTATTTTTCATATAATAGGAACTAGAACCCTCCCCAAGGCAACAGGTTTATAGCAAGCAAGGGGAAGTACTTTTTCACAAAAGTATGCTAAAATTATGAAACTGTTTCCTATAGGATGCTTTGCAGATCAAAGTACAACTGTGCTTCAACAGCACTGAGACAAATTCATGGAAGAAACATGCACCAAACATTCATTTTGTGGTTTGAACACAGACTGTGGCTCAGAAAGTTTCTGAACTGCAGATAGCCAGAAACTGAGTAAATTTACTGGGACAAATAACACAATGTAGTGGTTCTTAAACTCCTTCTCCATGTGTCCACTACTGCAAAATATCAGAGGTCTAACAGTGTGCTAGATGGACCTCTGGCATTGTCTAGCATAGCAGCTTTAGCTCTTACACAGGTTATCCTTTAAAAAGGGCAGGGCACTCTCACTTTCATTCATTTAGAATTCAAAATAAATTCAGTACTAAATACACAGGACATTCATTTTAAAACATTAAATGATAGCTCTGCTATCAATTGCTCTCCACTTACTGTTGTGCATAGGCATCAATGAAAGACTATTTCAAAACATTTCAGTATGCAATGATAAATATTAATGAACATTAACTAGCTACATACAATGGTGATTAAAACTGACTGAAAAAAATGTGAAATCTTATCCCAGCTAGAATTTCTTATACCAGTAAGAGAGAATAACAAGTCATTTCAAGGCGTGCTCTGAGAGATCATTTTGCTATTGATTCACTGTGGAAAACACTCATGTAGCAAAGTGATAAGTGACAAGAAGCTATTAGATAAGGCAGACCATTTATGTAATGACATCTCCTCATTTAAGTTACTTCAGTTATTTTCTTTTGTTAATTTTTTTTAGCATTTCTTTTTCTAAACTGTTTACTATACTTTCTGTACATCAGAAGTCTCTGTGCCTTCATCTGTGAGTTGTATTAGACAATACCATAAAATATTTGCTATCTGGGTTTGGGTTTTTTAGAGTGACAGCCTGTAGATTTCACGGTTCTTCCCCAATATTTTCTTTATTCGCATAATATTTTACACTTCCTCTCATCTACTGATACTTCTTACAATTTGTTACTTTTCCACACACTCAGAATAGCCTTCCCTGCCATTCAATAGACCGAGCCCAACTATGACCACACCCATGCAAATGTACAAAAGATAATTGCATTGTACAAGTGCAACTGAGGCTTCAGAGCTGTGTAGCTATTTTTTCCTCCTGCATGTTCCTTTACTTTTCATTTTAAATTCATTCAAAATAAGTGTTTCATTTAATCTTAAAAAGTAAGTATTGGAAAGGATTGTGAAAAAATTGATACACAACTTATTCTTCTTTCCTGAAGGATTAGCACTGGTATCTTCCTGTTTAATTTGTAGCCATTAAATCGATAAAATAGGAGTACACTTTTAAGGACATGGATTTCCACTGATAATAGAATCCACAAACACCTATCTCAGGCTAACAGCTACCAAACAAAGTTGCGTGAAGTGTTCTAGCAGTCTTTTATAGATGTATAGGTTTTTAATTTAGAAAGGACCATCAGAACAGATAACCTTATCTCTTCTAAAACAGACTGTAGAATCAATGCTACTATCCAGCCAGCAATGTGCCCTTGTGGCCAGGAAGGCCAAAAGTATCCTGGGGTGCATTAAAAGGAGTGTGGTCCGCAGGTCAAGGGAAGTTATCCTCCCCCCCTACTCCACCCTAGTGAGGCCACACCTGGAGTACAGTGCCCAGCTCTGGGCTCCCCAGTTCCAGAAAAACAGGGAACTACTGGAGACAGTCCAGTGGAGAGCTACAAGGATGACCAAGGGAGATGCTCCAGTCCCTATAAGGAAAGGCTGAGAAACCTGGGTTTGTTCAGCCTGGAGAAGACTGAGGGGGATCTCATCAATACTTATAAATATCTGAAGGGTGTGTGTCAGACTCTTTTCAGTGGTGCCTGATGACAGGACAAGGGGCAATGAGCACAAACTGGAACACATGAAGTTCCACCTGAATATGAGAAAAACCTTCTTTACTGTCAGGGTAACAGAGCAGTGGAACAGGCTTCCCAGAGAGGTTATGGAGTCGCCATTGCTGGAAATATTCAAAACCTGCCTGGACATGGTCCTGTGACCCCTGCTCTTGGTGTGCCTTCTCAAGCAGGGGGGTTGGATGAGATGATCTCCAGAGGTCCCTTCCAACCCCTACCGTTCTGTGATTCTGTCATCCCTATTCTGAGCTCAATAACTTAGGTGGTCTGACTGAAGTACTAAATTCTTTAACATCAAGACTATAACAAACTCACAGCTATATATTTCCATATTTGCACATTCCATTGCTAAGCCTTGTAATTTATTACGAATAGGTCAGTTATAGTAGTTATTATTATGCACTCTGTGTGTGAAAAAAAGCAGATCTTCATGACATAAAACTAATATGTAACATTTTCTTCTTTTGCATGTATTTACTGTAGGCAGACTTTTTGGGTTCCGGTTACCTGGATTGAGACTTTTAACATACAGAAAGCAGTCCTTACCACAGGAAGACCCTGATGCAGTGATAGTCGATTCATCTAAGCACAGCGATGATTCAGTGGCTATGAAGCACTTTAAATCACCTACGAAAGAAAGCTGTAGTCCTTCAGAAGTGGATGATACAAAAGCACTGATTCAACCAAGTAAATGTTCACCTTTGGTTAATATATCAGGACCTCTTGACCATTCATCACCTAAACAGCAATGGGATAGACTTTACCCTGACATGATACAGACAAGCAATCCACTAACCCACTCCAGATCAAAGGAAAGCATTTGTAGTATACGAAGAGCATCTTCAGTACATGACATAGAAGGCTTTAACGTCCATCCCAAGAACATTTTTAGGGACCGTCACGCAAGCGAAGGTATGGTAGAAAGTCAACCAGTATTCTCTGTTGTACTAAGAAAGGAATTATTGCAATTTTTCATAGTAATTATCATCACTTTGTATGCAAAACTAAATATAATCAGCTGTATACATTAAAAGGCACACCAAAAATATTAAGGGCCCAACTGTGCCAGGCTTATTTACACTAAATACTACTTTTCATGTCTAAGCAGACCAATGAAATCGTGGGGTTGCTCTTAGAATACCATCTGCCTTCTGTATAGGGATATAACAAAATTGGGCCCAACATTTCTAAAGCTAATATTGGTATTTTGGGGTAAAAAAAATCAGGTGATCAAGTCAAAAATGCACATACAGTTCTGTCCTGTACTCTCATATATTAGATTGTCTTTAATTGTATGAAATCCTACTTCAGAGACTGATCAGTTTCTTTTTCTTAAATCTGTAATGTGTACATTGTATATTCACTGATCCAACACTGAGACATGCTTTTTCTGCCACATTGGAGAAAATACCCTCAGCAACTCCATTGAAATGCTTTGTGAAATGATGAAATGCTTAGTGTAAAACTCATGTGTGATTTTCTCTTTGTGTTAGTGTACTCTCACAACCAGCAAAATTTAGAAAGATGTTTTCTCTGCCTTCTTTTTCTACTGCCTCTCCTGATTACACAAAGTCATGGAGTGTGGTCCATGAGTTCTTGTCGGAGACAGGGAGTTTGAGAAACTTGGGAAACAGCTTAGCAAGCAGGTATTTGAAAGCCCTGTGAATGGAGAGGCACCTTTGAAACTCAATTTTGCAGAAGAGTGCCACATATACAATGCTTTTGCAGCTACTCATGGTCTAATGACTAAAATTGCATACTTTCTGCATAAGCCAGATGACAAGGAATGTATGTGGAATATTTTAAGATTTCAGAAACATGTGTCATGGAAGACTGTGCACAGATTCATAAATTAGCAAGAAAATTAATTTTAATTTTCAATGATTGCCTGTTTTTCTCCTATTCATTGACCACAAGTGTAAAATTCCTTTAAGCTACCCTGCCCTTTGTAAGGTCCACATCAAGGGGCCTTTGCTTCTGTACATCTGCTAAAATATAAGTCCAAATGCTCTTCTGCTACCCAGATTAACTTGTAGAACAGCAGAACTAATTGTTCCTTCCAGTTACTCTTCCTGGATTTAATACAACAGGTAAATGCTTCTTTTCTCATTTCTGTTTCTTTTGGACTCTGATTTATTTCAGTTCAAGTGAACCTGAAAATTCTATTAAATCCAACGTATACCATACCTTTTTGCTCTATTTCATGTTCACATTCAAGCCAAAATTTCAAGATCAGGATGTAGAGGCAAAAATCTCCAAGGTTGAACCTTGGCATGTCTTTTTGGACTACTGCATAAGCTTCATTTTGGTTTCAACTTCCCCAGATATTTAAACTAACCTTTCAAATAAAACACATTTAAAGGTATCTGTTTTGTCAATTGCTATTTTCAGAACTTATTATCATTAAAGTACTTCCCACTTGGTCATTCTTCGTACAGTTATACGATGACAAAGCGTAAAAATCAGTTCAAATATTAAGTCTCTTCGTTATGGTGGTACAAAGCTCATGCAGAAATTGCCACATAATTTAATACTTGCTGTGTGGAGAAGCAAAAATTTCTAGCTCCATTTCACTAAATAATATTTTTCAAATATTAAATACTAAGGAAAATAAACATTATAAGGAGTCAATAATCCATCTGAATTCTTATGGCCTCTCATATGATGTGATCATTTACAGTGTAAACAGACAAAACCCTGTCACTGTGATTTCACTTTGCATAAGCTACAACATAGTACAGAATCTGGCCCTAAGTTTAGGTCATACATGTGTGTTCTAAAAAAGTACAGCAGAACAGAGGATGGCTGTTAGAATTGCATTAGAATTAGTAACCATCCTTGATGCCATCTGCTTCCAAGCATATTAGAATTTGGCACCTTATGCTGAAAAGATGTTTAAATTTAGCCAGCAAGTCCTGCTTGCTTTAATCAACAGTGAGCCATAAAACCCTATTGTTGCTATAAAATTATCCATGCAAGTTAGGCAACAAGAATCCAGTCTAAATCATCTTCTCTGGACTCACAGATTCTGAGCAGAAGCTGTAGATAGCATACTGGAGAATGTAAAGCCCTAAGTAAAAGTGAAATACAATAAGTAAAAGTAAACTACGGTCCCAAAAGGCTAAAATATGGGGCCTTTGATGTTTCAAAATGTATTACCAAAGGAACCACAAGGTTTAATATATTTCCCATTCCATTTTTATCTTGTTTATTGATCCAAATAATTCTGAATTTCCCTGAATCCACTGAAAAACACTACTCTGTCTGAAAATGCAATTCAGGATTCAGATTTAATTTTTTCCCAGCTTTTCCAGTTCAAATAATAGTAACTGAAGCAGCATAATAGAATTCTGACAGAAGAGAATAGTGTTATTTAGTTCAATACTAACTACAGTAATTCACCCACAGTCCACGGTCAATTTCTGGGGTTTTATTTTTAAGATAAGGCAATCGAGAATACAAATTATTTCATGTGTTAATTTATGTAGCCTAGTTGCCTATCACTCTAAAAGCTGTGGCCATTATATGCTGAAAGGTATTACAGTAAAAATGACAATTCAGGATTTAAAATTCATTTGAGCATACTCAATTGAATTCCATTCTAAATTTGTCTATTTGACAGCAAAAGCAGCAGGGCAGGAACTGCATCTTCCACCCTCTGCCCAAACTCCAGCCAAGCCCTTCCCACCTGAAACACCAGCAATCCAGATCTTGCAGGCGGGTACATGTTCACAGGGACTCTTTGGGAATTTTATTCTCTTCAGAAAGTGACCTCAGTAACATCCCTGCAGTCTTCTGATAAAACAGCAGGCTTTTGAGCCTAATTCAGCCTACCAAATCTGCATTGCTGCTACAGGCGTCTGGCACAGAGAGGTGTCAGGCTGAGAGGAACTAAATACTCTCCCACACCCGTGGTGCAGAGGGCCCAGCCTGATGTCCCGTGCTCCCCAGTTCTCAGGAAGCTGAGGAAAAGCCAGAAAGGCAGCAGGTGTGATGTGATGCCACAGACAAGGCTCAAGGTCACCTCTGATTCCCCTCACAGGAGAAGGGCACAGCCTTTCTCCAGAGCAGGGCTAATGCAAGTGCTCTGCAGGGACAGGGCTACTGCTGGGGCAGACGAGGGCACAGCCACCTCAGCCCTCAGAATCGGCCTGTCATTGTGGGACAACCACAGGTGAATATCAGCTTGATCCT
The DNA here is from genome assembly GCF_963921805.1 of Phalacrocorax carbo. Classification (NCBI taxonomy): domain Eukaryota; kingdom Metazoa; phylum Chordata; class Aves; order Suliformes; family Phalacrocoracidae; genus Phalacrocorax; species Phalacrocorax carbo. The sequence continues at coordinate 20,077,504 of NC_087517.1, read as the reverse complement.
GATGCACTTTGCAAGCTGCTAAGCTGGTCACGGTAGTTGGCAGCACAGAGGGGCAGGGCAGCATCCTTGTGCCTGGCCCCTCGTTCCTTGCCAGCCCCTGGAGCCCTCACCCACCCTCACCCCTGCTGGTGCTGCTGCAGCCAGGCAGAGGCACAGTGCGAAGGGAGGGCAGCCAGCAGGTTTTGTTGTACACCCACAAATAGGGGTGGCATCTACCTATCCACCTGCGTGGCTTCTTTAAAATAATAATTAATAGTATCAAGAACAACAACAATAATAATATTCTCCCTAAAGAGGTTTGATCTCATGAGAGGATTGAGGGCTGGGTATGCCTGTGAGCCCAGAGAGCTTTCCAACTTGTTACATTGCGGAAGGGCACCTAAGAGCTGAAGAAAGGTTTAAGGCACATCTTTCTCCTCAGTGTTTCTCTAGTATTTACTCAGAAAGGTGCTGCTCAGCCTGCTGCCATGGTAAAAACTTTTCCTTCTGTGAGTCCTGGGCAGGCGTGAGGCCTGGTGGTCTGTGCAGGGCCTCCTGTGCAGCCCCACACAGCCAGCCAGCCTGCGCCACCACCCACAGCTGTGGGTGCCTCAGCCTCACTTAATTACATGTGACTAATTACCACTTCATGGGTTAGCACTTTTGACCTCCAACCCAGCACTGGACTTGTGGAGAAACAATTTTGTCATGTTGCTGTTAAGGCAAGTTAGCTCAAGCCCATCCTACTACCCGCTGGTCTATGCCAAACAGTGTTGCAGATGTTCTCTCAGTTGGCAAAGTGACTTCATCTTGACTAAAAGTCTACATAATATAATCAAGGAAGTGCAAAAATACTTTAATTCAAACCACATACATACTTTGAAGCAATATTTTCTGCTTTTTCTGATGTAGATTTTAGTTGTCTTTTTTCTCTTTTTCTTCACTTTTATTATGCTGAAAACCAGACAATGGTCGCAATGTCAAAGGTAAAGTATACATCTAGACTGTACCTTCCAGTGTTTCAAACAGCCACACTTTTTGGCATGTTTCTTTGCCTGCTGTATGAAATGTTCAAATGCAACGTTCTCATGCTGACCTCTCTAGGGCCAGGTGCATTACTTAAATTATATTTGTCAAACATTTAGTTTTTCCCTTAACTATTGTCTCAAAGCACTAACTACCAATCCCTGGAAAAAGTGAAGGCATCGTTAACCTGTCATTTAACTTAATTATCTGTTAATTCAAAAAAGAAAGGGAGGGAGACAGAGCAAGTTATTTAACTCAGTGCTGTTGTCCTTAAGCAGGCAAAACTTCTGTTGAAGCTACCAGGAGTTTTACCTGTGAAAGCATGTACAATTGGGTGGGGCCACTAGCAAACAATTTATTTTTACAAGCTGCTTAGTTTTCAGTTAACTATCTCAAAACTAAAGTAACTGGTAATCAGGAGCCTTGTGGAAGTATCTTCACTTATTCCTCTTTTGTCTCCTTAAAACTAGTTTCACGTTCCTGGATGGCAGGGGGTATGGTTTCAAGCTTCCTGTAGTATTAAAATGTGCATGCATGAACTTCATTGCCAATTTCATGTCTAAATAATATTTAGTGCAGTTCCAAAATTGTTTCTATTCACCAGCACTGAGCTACATCTTTTAGGAGCAATTTGAACATAATTCTTAAGTGATTTCCTCAATTTCTAGAAAACAATTACTAAAATGTTCAGTTTAGTTGCAATATTTGTAGCTATGTCTGAAAAATGGTTTGTGACTTCATGCATGATGCAAAAAGTGTGTGTACCTGGTAAAGTCTTCTCTCTAAACTGCATGCAGTGCATGACCTAGGTTCTGTAAAGCCACTCATGGACTATGAAATCATTGCATTTGCTTCATGTGTATGCTGGCAAAATCTTGGGGGGAAAAAAAGTGTAGTCTCTGTACTGTAAAACAACCTTTATAAGTGCATTTACTGCTGGTGAAAGATGACAGCTCAGGAGAGTGAAATCATTTCTCAGCGCATTGTGAAGCAAGGGCAACGGAATCCTACCATAAAAATGGAAAGCTCAAACTTAACCTTAAAGAATCTCCTTTGTAGGGTAGACAGAAGCATGACATTCTCCCTGCTTATTCAGTTCTTGGCCACTCTGCTGAAACTGTCAGTCAGGGTGCCAATTAGTGTCAATTGTGACTGCAATTTGTTATGGCCCTCTTTTTCTGCTTCCTGGTATGAAAGCAGAGCAAAGGTCCATTAGCTGTCAAGTATCAGCTCACTTAAGCTGTTCGTGCCTTTCAGTTAATTACCATTATCAGTGAAGTACATATATACCTTTCACCACTTTCTAAAGCAAAAGAAGGTGGATAAAAAAAAAAGATTTTATTCTCATGTGCAGTTAACTTAAGTCTAATATCATGCACTAGGGCATCTTAGGTAGCGAAGGAGAGAGTAATTCCCTTTGGAACAGAATCAATAAAAGATTTAAACCCCAGAAAGCAAAACTTCAATGCAATTTAAGCATCTATAAAGTTACTACAAAGAAAAAAAATCTTATCTACTATCTAATCAAGGAATTGCCTAAACTCCCTTAGTGACCTCTTACCTTTGAGTTCTTTAGGTATCAAGGATCTTGTTCATCTGTCAAATGGCCCCAACTTGATACCCCATTCATGCCTAAGCCTACTCAATATTCAAAAACTATGAACTGTTACAACTATGTAGGGAGGTAGAGCTGAAAAACTGCAGTCTGACCATACATATATAGCACACGCCAGCTAGATTAGCCACTTCACTGATTTGTGAGGAGATTGTGAGCCCTGATTTATTCTGAAGACCACTTTTTAACAGACTCACATAGATGATGTGGAAGATAAATTTAGGTCCTACCTGGACCAAAAGGTGTTCAAACACAATATTCTAAGTCCTTGTTAGTGTCCTCAGTACCAGGCTTTTTAGCAGCCCTTATGGGAGAAAGAAGTGCTTTCTTCCTTTTTCCAGGTGAAGTTGTTCCACAAAGAATATCCTAGGTTCAATGGTCTAAGGAAAAAACAGACTGATTTTGTAGCTTAGTGGTTAGAGCACTCAGCAAGAAAATTTTGTTTATCTTACATCAGATGATCATTGGACAAAATATAGAAAGTCTTGAGAGCAGAACCACCAAACCGATATCTCCCAGGGGAGCACATGAACTGTTAGTCTAGAGCATCATGCCCTCCCTTGTCATCTTGAATTTTTTTCTGCACAGTGGCATAATTTGAAATGGAGTAGTAGAGGATTTCTATCTTCAGCTCAGATTAACATAAAATTAGCATGAATTCTGGAGATAGAAAGCATGTATATAAATCCTTTTAAGCTAAGAAAGCATTTTAAAAGTCTGGTTCTTCAGCAAGCAAGCTAAGCCAGGTGTGACAGTAGACCAGACCTCATTTAAAGAATTTTTTTTTTAAAAAAAAAGTAGAATTCATCGTTGCCTGAAGCACTTCCCCACAGCTATCTCCAGGCAGCTGGTTACTTTGAATTTCACTCATTCACACATTGCAAATACCATCCAGCTGTTCCGCTGTTGACTCTGCAATTTACCTCATAGGCCTAATCCTGTCCCATGGGCTGTTCCTGAATCATAGCACCAGTTATTGTTTCCCTCCCAAGATGACAAGAAAACTCAAAAAAAAAGAGTAGAAGAAAAAACATCAGATTATTGCCCATAATAGAATTAGGTTGTAGTAAGGTTCTCATGTGGATCTGAGAAATACCTTTCGATCCCACACTTCAGATACATTGTTAATGACTGCAAGACCTCAATTTTTTTCTTAAATGCATAACTGCACCTAGCTCTCACTGTCTAAAAATCTTTATAATTCTTTTTTGCAGTATTATTCTGAAACACAGATTTTCCTTAATATGAATAATTTTTGCTTCTGGACCAACTTCATGATGGCAGTACAAAATAAATGTACTGGACAGTTATATTGCTTTCTTGTTGTAAAAAGAACTCTGTCCACTATTGAAAAGAATAATTATAATGGATATGTACCCTATGAAGTACACAAACTCGATATTTTTTATCTGTCATGATGCACTAAATTAGTATAAGATATTTAAGTGTATATTAAATACTCCATTAATATTCTACATATGGATATCCCTATTGTTTGGAAAATTCTGTTGGTAATGACAATTGAAGAAACATTTTGTGATACTTCAAGATCAAAGGCTTTTAGGAAAATCTTAGGTTAATATTACCATTGATTAAGGATCGAGTTACTTGAGTTAACAGGGGTAGAGCAGGGGTCTACTCAATTTTACAGTTTACCAAAAGGCATTTGTGAACTATCACGTAAGCATGAGCAACAGTACATACGTGATAATAGAGGGTTTACTCAGTCCAGACACTCTTATATAATCATGTGTCCTATTTCTGCTTTTATAAACAAATGAGAATATAGTCTTTATATTCAGCCAGAGCTGTAATGGAGCATTATATGGATGCATTATATACTCTGCAATCCATTGGCTTTATAAAAAATATTGGGGGCTATATGTAAAGGAAATTTCATTTTTACATCCAATACTAAACTTGATTCTCATTAGCAATATTTATTTTTGAAATGTAGATAAATTTTGCTATTAACAAGTAGTGTAGTGAAAAATAGTTTTTAACTACACTTTTAACATATCCCACTTAAATATTAATGATAACTTATTTCTCTGCATTTGTCAAGTACTAAATATGTGTTCTGATTTTTCAGGGCCTTTTAATCATATCAAGTCAAGTCTGTTGGGATCCACATCGGATTCAAATCTCAACAAATACAGTACAATCAACAAAATTCCTCAACTCACACTGAACTTTTCAGATATCAAAAGTGAAAAAAAATCTTCATCTCCTCCTTCTTCAGAGAAAGCAATTATTGCACCTAAGGTGAAAGACCGAACGCACAACGTAACAGAGAAGGTTACCCAGGTAAGGTAATAGCCATTATTTTAGTCCCTTTTCCATTTGTGGAGCTGTCAGTTTATTCAATAGATTGTTACTCTTTTCATGAATGATTTGGACATCTCTAAGACAACTTGAAGGGTTTGAGATGTTACTTACTTTACCTCCAATTCAGTTGCACATGAGGTAGTTTACAACATTAGATAATAACTGCTAACAAACAAAATATTTCTGGTTTCTATTCTTCAGTGGAAAAAAGCTGTAGTATGCACCAGGTGCCCCAAATAGATCCACTAATTTCAGTGATTCCTGTCAGTCATCAATGGTACTTTCATTCTTTTTTCTTTTTCTGAGCTTTATGAATTGATCAGTGCAAGGCACAATGTGATAACAAATGGTAGGTGATTGTGCCACTGGTAGAGGTGCCATAGTTACATCTTGTAAATTCTATTCCAGTTCTTTGGGTTTTCATAATGCTCTTTCCTGTGGGTATCTTTTTCATATGCATATATCAAAAAGGCTGTCAAAATGAAAAGCAAATACCTTTGGACTAGATGTATGATATATTCTGTCATACTTGGAAATGAGGCATACAATTGAAACAAAACTGAAAACAATTCAAGATAGCATATTTCTTCACTCTAAGGCAGATACAGTGCCCTCTGAAGGCAACAGAACTTTTCAGCTAAATTCAGTATCAATATTACATTTGCGTTGTAGTGTCACATGGAGATTGACAAGGACAGGCTACCAATGTGCAGCATACTGAAAAAAAATATTAAAACAAGACAGTATCCCAAATAACTTTTATAGTCTTAGTAAGCAGAGGGTCAGCCCTTTAAACCCATCCACTGACACACTGAAAGAGGTGACAAGTGTTTTGTATTAACATGCAGATAGAGATTCTATAAGGAAGATCTTGCCAAGAGTAGCTTTTCACTTACTCCTGACCTGCCTTCCATAGACCAGACTGCAGCTTCTGTACATTGGTACTATGCCAGTTATTTTCCAATCTCCTATGCCCTTTGATGGATATAAAAAGAAATGTATTGTACACCCTCCTAGAGAAATAGAGATAAAAGTTCTATCAGTTCTATCTTGAGATCAGTTAGTGCCTAAAAAGTAATTGGATTTTTATCTTTCATATATTTTGTCTTTGATAGCTAACTTGAATCTGCAACCATTGTACTTCTTCCCTGGTCAGTTGTGAAAGATTTAATCTCTTCTGGATCCATTTTGATATGTTTTAAATTATTCATAGTACTTATACATAGAAATCTTTTCACAGATAATATGGCAAAAATTCAAGTTACATTAAAAAGACTAATTTTTCTAAGTTATGTAAGCATAAGTCAAGCATCACTGTTTGTTTCAAAATTCTGGCTGTGCCAAACTAATTAGTGCCAGGGTGACAAGTTTCTACATACTAATGACACTGGTATGGGGAAAAAAAATAAATTAAAAAAATAATAATCTGTTTATTCTCCAAGCAACTTATATATTATGAAGAGGTCTGATAAAAATGGCTTGGATCAGCTAAACCTTCCAGCAACACTGATACTAGCTAAATTCAAAATTAAATTTGAAAAGTTCTGTAAAATCTTTATAGTTCATAAAAGACTTCCAATTTAATTTTACATTGGTTTATGTCCTTTTCTAGAACTATCTCAACCAATGTGCAGAATACAATTTGTGTAGCAAACTTTGATAATATACCATTCATCATAATTGGAAAGAATTCCCACAGCTGTTCCTTCCTCTCTTATTATATTCAGTTATCAATGTTTTTAGTTGCTGTTGCATCCTAAACTCTAGGATTTGGTACAAGGAAAAACTCCTAGGACCTATAAATAAATGTAGTTCTACTGAATACAATAGCCAAAGATTAGTTAGCCAGTTATTCATGAATTAGATTAGAAATGGACATTTAGAAGATGCAAGTGGCTACTTTTAGTCCAGTTTATGTTTCTAATCCCGAGTGATTTCAATGTTTTATAAGAATCAGCACTTCGGATGTTCCACTGCATGTCTGCCTGTGTCTTTAAAATGTAAATCTCTTTGCAAAACTTGTCATAGGCCCATATATCCATTTTGTATCTGCAGAATTGTGGAAAAGTGGTTTTGGAAGGTTTGAGCACAGTGTTGAGAAAAGAATACGGCAGAAATGTCAGATGAGATAATTAGGGTATGCTGATGCTGGCACAGTCCTCTGATACGCAAATGTGTGAAACAGCACCAAAAATGTACAGAGGGCAATATGACCTCTTTAATCTGTGGGACAATATCATTAAAAGAGCAAATGAGTATAAAATGGCCATGGTAAGTTAAAAGGTCACCCTTAATCAGAGTAGTGACATTCTGAAATAGTCTTCCAATAAAGATGTTAGGGCAGGAATTCCAAATGTCTTTAGACAGAGCCTGAGAAATGTATTAAAGGCATAGATAGCATGATGTGCTTTTCTGGGATTGCAGGACTTGGAAGGCCACTTCCAGTCACATATTGCACTATTCAAACATTTGTTCATCTCTCTTTTTACTCCTCATTGTGTATCTCTCTCCCTTTCCTTTCCTCAGCTTTGCTGAGAGATTTGGTTCTGCTGCTATAACCTGACATTTCCACTGATATGCACCACACTAAGGTATCACTGACCCTCACAGTTGGATCACTGCACTCTGGATTCTCTCTCATGCATCAATATTATCAAACTCAGTATCAGCATCACAGGATACAAGAGGTTCTTCTTTCCAGAAATAACAGCTGTATGACTTCTATCATATCCACAAGCTGGAGAAGTAATTCAGGTAGTGAAGACAGTGAAAAAGGAGGGGATGGCACTTTGTTACCCTCACAAGGTAGAGGAAGAATAATGAATAGAGTCATGATCATTGTGTTTATAGGAAGCGATACACTTTCAGAAAACATTTAAAGAGGATTGAGATGCTTTAGCAGTGAGATTTTAGTGGAATAAATTAGGAGCAGATGGGAGAAAAAGGTTTAGAAAATAATTTCAGAAGGAACAGATGTTGTGGGACAGGGTTGGTACTTTGGGTGAAAAATATGAACTTTGAAATGCAGGTGTGAAAAACAACTTTTCACTTCAGAATTTAATAAGTAAATAAATAAATATAATCCTCAGATTCTTACCTTTTAAGTAATACAAATTAATATCTTCAAAAACAGCTAGGTAATAAATTCTGCTGTGAAGACCCTAAAAATATTGTCTTACTACTTAACAGGAGTGTTCAGGACATTACATAGAGATAAATATTGCCTTAAGATATACTTGCAGTGAAGTGTTGCACAAGTGATGGTCCCGAATAAGTAGACACCCTGATCTCTTGGCCTTTCACCTGGGTCTTCACTGACCAAAATCCCTTGTATGATGCAGACTAGCATAACATCATCTGGAGGCCTGTTTCTGCATAAGATTGACTTTTACTGAGAGGAATAGCCCAGCAGTAGCTGCCAGAAAGTCCTTATTGGAAAACTGGCATTGTCATATCCCAGTATAGATATTTGTCACTAAAATTAAATCTACATCTCCATTTCACCTTATGAAAAGGGTTTTGTTTTGGGTTTGGGTTTTGGGGTTTTTTTTGATGTTTCATATTATAATTTCCAGAGGTGCTAATCTAGACTTTGTTCTAGGAGAGTCTCAACTTACCAACTTACTTTTTTTCATTATTAATTTTTTTTGACAGTCTGTTCAGAGGGACAGTCCAATTTCTGCACTCTTTGGCACTGACAGGTTCAGTTGGAGACCTGACACTGATTGTTAGAAAAAGACAAGTCTTCCCAGAGGCACAAAAAGTAGACTTTATTAAAGAAAGCAGTGGGGCAAAAATTTGACATCTGTCCCTTAACATTTGTGATTAATTCATAAAGAGGACTTCTGGCCTTAAAATTACAGCGTGCAGAGGTGCAACAGTAAGTGATTTTATCCTTTGTTTAAATGCTGATTTATTTTAAATCTTCTTACACATCCTGTTCCCATTGATGTATGACTCCCAAGCTGTGAACTTTGTTGTGAACAGACTCAGAGCTGCATGATTAGAATAGTCAGTACCTATGCTTATTTTCAAAGAAAGGAGAGAATTCCTGAATACCCACTGACAGCAAACAACGGCTGGCCCAGTTAATAAACTTATAAACTATGGATCTCTTTATGGTGTTAAGAAAAACTATTTTGTAGCCCCTGATCATTAATGTTCAGAGATTACTGATCCCCTTAAAATTCATCAGTCTGCTGAGATATAGCATGTTGTTGAAAGTCCCAGTATATATCTGTTGTTTATGATTTGTCTCAATAACTGAGTTACAGGAAGGTAAAACTCTATGATCTTCAAACTTTTTGAAAATAATACTTTTCAAAACAGTTTCATCATCCAGCCACCCGTAGGAAATACGTATACCCAAACTGGTTATACGGCTGATCAAATCATAAAATCATAGAATCATAGAATACCAGGTTGGAAGAGACCTCAAGGATCATCTGGTCCCACCTCTTTTGGCAAAAGCACAGTCTAGAGAAGATGGCCCAGCACCCCATCCAGCCAAATCCTAAAAGTGTCCAATGTTGGGGAGTCCGCCACTTCCCTGGGAAGATTATTCCAATGGCTCATTGTTCTCATTATGACAAATTTTCCTCTTGTGTCCAGTCAGAATCTCCCCAGGAGTAACTTGTACTCACTACCCCTCATCTTTTCCATGTGATTCCTTGTTAAAAGGGAGTCTCCATCTTCTCTGTAGCCACCTTTTAAATACTGGAACACAGTGATAAGGTCTCCCTTAAGCCTTCTTTTCTCAAAGCTCAACAAACGCAGTTCTCTCAGCCTATCCTCATATGGCTGGCTTCCCAGTCCTTTGATCATCTTTGTGGCCCTTCTCTGGACCCTCTCCAGCCTGTTCACATCTGTTTTGTATATCAGGGACAAAAACTGAACACCATATTCCAGGTGTGGCCTGACAAGCACTGAGTGGAGTGGGATAATGAATCCTTTATCTCTGTTGCTGATGCCCTTGTTGATGCAACCTGGCATCCTGTTGGGTTTCTTTGCCGCAGCAGCACACTGTTTGCTCATATTGAGCTTGTTGTCTACCAGGACCCTCAGGTCCCTTTCCATAGAGCTGCTCTCCAGCTGGGTAGATCCCAGTCTGTGCTGCACTCCTGGATTATGTTTCCCAGGTGCAAGACCTTACATTCATCTTTGTTGAACTTCATAAGGTTCTTCCTCTCCTAGCCTATCCAGGTCTTCCTGCAGGGTGGCTCTCCCTTCCAAAGCGTCCATTTCCCCACTCAGTTTGGTATCATTGGCAAACTTCATCATGGTACACTTAATCCCATCATCCAGATCACTTATGAAGATATTAAATAGTGTTGGGCGCAATATTGATCCCTGGAGGACCCCTCTTGTGACAGGTTGCCATTTTGAAAAGGAGCTATTTACCACACCACCCTCTGGGTGCCACTTGTTAGCCAGTTAGCGAAGACCACTTCACTAGACTGTAACACAACAGTTTCTCTAGGAGGAGGCTGTGGGAAACCATATCAAAAGCCCTGGAGAAATCCAGGTACACAATGTCCACCACTCACCCTACATCAACCGATCAGGTTACTTTGTCATAGAAGGCAATAAGGCTTGTTGAGCATAATTTGCCCTTGGTGAATCCATGCTGACTTTTCCCAATTACATGCTTCATTTACTTGTGATAACACCCAGGAGGATTTGTTCCGTAACTTTCCCGGAGACTGAAGTAAGACTGATGGGCCTACAATTTCCTGGATCCTCCTTTAAGCCCTTCTTATAGATGGGGGTGACGTTAGCCTTCTTCCAGTCTTCTGGGATGTCCCCCAATCTCCACAACTTCTCAAAGTTTATGGAGAGTGGTCTCACAGTGACATCAACCAGCCATCTTAACAGCTGTGAGTGGATATTGTCAGGGCCCACTGATTTGTAGTGCTCAAGCTCCTGAAATGGTTTACATGGCAACTCTTCCTTCACTGACGGTGGGTCTGTGTTTGCATTAACCTGGATTTTTGTTCCCAAAGCCTGGGGCCCAATAGTGCTCATAAAGAGAGAGGTGAAGAAAGTGTTGAGAACCTCTGCCTTTTAAGCAATGTTGGTGACTAATCCATCTCTCCTGTTTAACAGCAGGCCAATATTTTCCTTGTGTTTCTGCACCTTGTTTATGAACCTGAAGAACCCTTTCTTGTAGTTTTTGACATATCTGGCCAATTTCAATTTGAGCTGAGCTTTTACTTTTCTAACTGCATCTCTGCATACCCTGGCAATGCCCTTGTAGTTCTCAACAGGTATTCACCTGCTTTTCCGTCTCTGATACACTACTCTTCTGGTTTTGAGCAGAAAAATGATGAAACATAAATAGAATTATATAAAATAAAAGTTAAACTACATAAATTATCAATAAAAATTGTAAATCTATCTCTTGATGGACTACATGGTTGATTGCAAGATTGTAATCTGATTTGCAGACATGCTGAACACCCACAGCTCTTCTGAAAGTGGAGCTCTTAGTGAAAGGGGAGTCATGTATGAAGTGATAGACCTTGTAGTTTCACTGCATGTTTTTGTAATTTGGCCAGGATCTATTCTGTCAGCCCCAAAAGATTAAGAAATAAGTAACAATATCCCCCAAGGCCAGTCTCGGCTGTTGATATAAAAAGAACTATTATATGATCATGACTTCAAACTGACCTTCAGATTTTCAGGCTAAAAGAAGACTAGCAGCATCTAGAACAGAGAGGGGCAATATAAGACCTAAAAATAAACCAAATTATTGAGCTATATGTTTTCAGCAATCTGATTCAGCTGTAACACAGCTCCGTTTACAACATCATGCAATAGCTTACACACAAACAACATTTCAAGGCTGCTCATTTTGGAATGCAAGCTGAAATAAAGCAGAAAATTGTGAATTAAGAGGAAACAATTTTTCTATGTCTTCCAATTAACAGCAAGGCAGACATATAATAATGAAAATGGGGCATAAGTAGAGCCAGCATTCCATAGTTACAGTATAGAAAGTTTAAAATATTGGTTTCTGCTGAAGTAAGAATCTTCTTTTTTCCATTATTTGCTAGTCCTGTTCTCAATGACCAATAGCTTGTTCTCAATAGACCAATTGACATAGCTTACATAGGAATTATTTCCTTTGTTTACAATCATACTTAGCACCCTCATGCAATAAAATTTAATCTTTTGTTGTCATTATATATTAGGCTTTGTAATTCCTATAGATGTAATAATAGATATAGTTAAACGTGTGTAATTTCATTATCATTTAGAAGGTGTGACACACCTGTGTGTGAAAAGAAGAAAAGGAGAGAACATCACGGTGATGGCAAAACTAATAAAAATACCCCATCTCAGGGTAGTCATTTATACCTGTGCAAAGATATCACCAAAACTGGAGGGTAGGCTCTTTTGCACCAGAGCAAGTAGCTATACAAAGTGCATGGAAACAGAAAATAAAGCCCACTGTTTTGATCAATTTCAGAAGAGAACATAGCTTTTTCATTGGAATTACTTGCTATTGCATCAAGTAGTAAGATGGCCAATATAGTTACAGATTCACTGCAATTGTGAAAGATAAAATATTCCTTGGTGGTGATTGTTTCCAGCAGAACCTCTTCTCTTTGCGACAGCTGAATAGGCTAAGGCATCTGATCTGCTGCAGTGTTTTGAGAAGATTTCACAACATATGGTAGAAATGGAGCAGTCAGAAAGCCCAGCTGCTTTGAAGCACGTAACCTGGATGTATCCTTAATTAGCCCATGTCCTTCCCCCAGGATCTACTTTTCTGAGAAAGGGATTGCCTGATTTTGCTGAGTTGGAAAAAAGTACCCAGTACCTTCTATGAATCACAATTTCAAGTAATTAATGTTTTGTGTGATCTTTTTGTTGTTACTTCCTTGAACCAAATACTCGGTGATCTGTTCTGTGATACTAACAAGGAATGGAGCATATGGGGTTTTTTAATACTAGATCAATTTCCAAAGCAACATTCTTCTTTTGATGCTAATATGTGGGGGAAGTAGGCAGACACAGGCTTTCAGACTGCACTGTAGTTTGTTCTGAAAATAATTAATTTGATTAATATGTTGAGGGTGTAACAACTAATGCCCTACAAGTAAAGTAAAACTGATTAAAACCAAGGTGTAGGCAGCACTTAGGCAAACCTCATTTCTCTAGACTAGAGCTCTAAACCCCCAAACTTCCACTTCATAATCAATTGGCCTTAGCAGTTTCTAAGCTTGGTAGGCTGCTCAGTTAAAACCAACAATTTTGACACCCACCAGAACTGACCCACCATGAACAGTAAGAAGTCAAGCCCCTGCTTAGCCCCTGTCAAGCCCCACTGAGATCCAGAGTACTGTCAGAGTCCTCTGATCCACTTGGCATGCACAGCCTGAAATAATGCCCTTCACGCATGCAGTTAGAGCTGCCTTAAAACAGACATGAAAGGAGTCACAGTTTCTCTTATGTAACCTTAGAACCACACAAAAATGTAGTGTGGAAGAGACCTCTAGAGGCCATCTAGCCCAACCTCCTACTCAAAACAGCCTAAATTCAAAGTTAGACCAGAGTTGGGTGGTTACCATGTTAACTCAGGAAAAGTTTCTATGTTTAAGTCAGCATAAACTATATTTTTCTGGAGAAAATCAGCAAGCAATAGACAACAATAGCAGCTGGTGTGCAGAAGGAGGGAGAGAAGAGGGCAGAAAGCTGTGGATCGCATGGGCCAGAAAGAGTTGGTCTTTTACAAGGAACATTGCTGGTGTAGATAACATTTAGAGTACTCCCTTAGAAACAGGCAGTCCTGGGTTGTAGTCCCAGAGTATTTTGCCTGTTACTTATTCTACATAAATAGCCATCTATTAAAAAAATCCACAGAAATAACCCTGGACACCAAGGACTCAGACTCAAGACTCCTTCCCTCCCACCTGAGTGCCCTTACCCTCAAATGATCTGAATTCTGAACTCTGTTCAGACACCACAAATATATGCACTGTAGTACCAATGTTGGATCTAGCCACAAAATACCATAACGTGGCAGGACAATCTTTAGCATTGACATGAAATTAGATATTCACACCTCTTAGGGTTTTACTTGAAATTACTTATTCACCCCTGATAGAACCCAAGGGAATGGCAGGAAGATGTGCCAGGGGAGGTTTAGCTTGGATATTAGGAAAAGGTTCTTCACCCAGAGGGTGGTGGAGCACTGGAACAGGATCCCCGTGGAGGTAGTCATGGCACCAAGCCTAACACTAATCAAGAAGCACTTGGACAACATCCTCAGAGATATGGTGTAAATTTGGGGTTGTCCTGTGCAGGGACAGGAGTTGGACTTGATGATCCTTGTCAGTCCCTACCAACTCAGGACATTCTATGATTCTATGACTAAGAGTCATTTTCATCAGACAAAAAATGCAGGTATGTTCAGCTAATAATTTAATATTAATTTATGCAAGTAACAAGTTTCCCTTTTAGCATAATACTAGCTAATACACAAAGTGAAAAATGGGTGGGTAGTTTGAAAGATTACCTTTTTCAAGGAAATAGTTAAGTTCCTACACATTGCTAATGAGAGAAATTGATGAATAAACTAAATGTGAGAGCAGAATGTTTCTGCAAGTTGCAGCTAGTAAAGTGATGATATAACTGCTGATAATTATAAAACACTTATCTTCTACTACTGATTAGAAACTGGGTGGTTTTAAGCATATAAAGGAGAAACAGCAGCAAGGCTATTATGCTTTTGACTTGGGCAGGGGGTAGGAGAGAAGCATATGGATTGGTTGGTTTTGATGTATTGGGAGCTGAGGAAAATATTTTCTGGTTAGGGTTTGTGATTTTTTTCACAGGGTTAGAAACAGTAAGAAAAACCAAAGACCATTAAGCCCAGTCAGCACAGTATGTTGTTTGATGAATTCTGAATACCCTCAATATTAATAAGCCAAATGAGATGGTCATTCTTCTCATCTATTATCTGCCATGTGTTAGAACCTGGATAATGCTTTCGGCTTGTAGCTGGTAACAGGATCAATAGAGAAATTCATACCCAGCATAGTTCAGAGATAATGCTTTTCAAAAGCATTGACAGTTGAATAGGTCTTTCATTGTAGCACATGGTGGAATTGTCCTTAAGGTACTTTAGGTGTATTTTCAAGCATAACTTTTTTATTCGAAGAATTGCCGATTTTGCATTAAGACAGCATCTTTTTGATATGAAAATTGCAGTAACTGCTTTTCATTTAATATCTTGGAAACTGGCATGAGAAGGTATGTTCAGCTCCAGACAACCTGTTCAGAATACTACTCTAATAAATGAGAAACATTTATTAAATGGGAAAAGTTCTTCATTTCACAGCTTTGCATTTTTTTCTAATCTAAGAATCCATCTTCTTTGAAAATGTTCCACTTTATAAATGAATTCTATTAATTATAAAGGAACCTATGTCTTTTGAAACAGAAGAACTGCTGTACAGTATCGTCTCACATCTGTACCAATCTGTTCTGTTCAGAGAAGTTTAGTTTCACTGAGTTTGTATGTGTGTTAACAAAACAAGACTATAACTAAAGGAGAGTAGCACCTTTTGCTGCAGCTTAGTCTCTCATTATGTTATTTGCTGCATTTGGAAATGAGCAAGAAATCAGCACCTGCAGCTCATGGTCATCCTGTAGAACTTGTAAGAGGCCAGCTAATTTATTTTGATGAATTTTATTAGGATAGCACACCGACTGCAGCGTCCTTCCAAGTTTTAAAACAGAGCTTGAAAAATAAGTTTTGTGTGAGATAGTGATTTCCAGATATATTATGCTGTCTATTTTCTCTCTTCTTTACACTTACAATATCAAGTAAGCTAAGGAAACTGCAACAGTGAATGACCTATTCTGCAGTTTGCACAGTGTGATAAATTAGTCAATATATCTAGAAAACAAAGAATACTAAGAACATTAAAGCTTACAGTCAGGCTTCTATTCTAGGCTTTTTTTCCACTGGATTGAGCTTTTGATGCCTGCAATCATACATGTGATCAGCCATAGTACCAAAAAGATTTCCATATCTCCCTGGTTAGATACATAAATAAAAGGTCCTGTTCCCTCCTGAACATGAGCTTCATTTAGCATAACACAGGCGAGGTCCAGCTTCTCAAGGAGTTATTTTTGGCTCACTGATGCTGTGCTGTCTCAACATTTTTGTTAGAACACCAGAGTAGCTAGTGAAGAATCATCATAAAGGTCCTACCATGTCTTGCCATAATTCCCCAAAACAAAAATGTTTTTATGATGGAAAAACAGAAAAATGTCTAAGGTAAGATGCAGCTACTGACTGAGGAAAGGCAGGTTTGTCTGTTCAGTTCTCCATGGTCACAACTCAACCCTTTTTCTCTGCCTAACCAGTATGAACTGAATGGATAGCTCTAGAAATCTGGATCGTGGTTTTGCTAGTGAAATGTGATTTGTGTCATCGCATTGTGCATACATGTGTATACAATCTGTTCCATCTCCCCTTGCCAAATGGCTTTTTGGTTGCAGTGTTACTGACCAAACTTGGCAGAAGGTTGGGTAATGCACTAAACTTTCCTACAAGTGGTGTGAAGAGAGGAACCTGGGAAGAATGCTAAGACTAAATGGCTCCTTCAAGTGAACCAGATTGGCATATGCTCATTAGGCGTAAAACCTGGAGAACCCAAGGGAAGAGGGACATTTCTAAATGAAGCTTTTCCCAAGCTACCAGAGCAGTTTCAATTACTGTTCACACCTTTTTAAACACTAAGGGGTCTAATTACAAAGCGTAAATTTTCTAGAAACTAAAGTTTGCTTATTTTGCTGATTATGGAAAAAATATTTACCATAAAACTGAAGGTTAAACTTAAATATTAATGTATGCATAACGGTCTTTTCTTCCTTTCTCCTTTACTCCAGACAGTTACATCAGTAAGTACTGTAATCATAGTGCCAAACTATGGCTGTAGCTGCTTCATTTTCACTCCATGCACTTCAGATATTCTTACAGCTTTTATGCTCTTCTTTAGCTGCATCAAAATGTTTGGCAGCTAGCAAACCACTCTAAATGGATAATAGTGGAAGACAAATTTTTCATTATTATTGTGAGGAAGATGAGATAACATCTACAAGCACAAAATCTACTTTGTTTTGTTGTCATGCCATGGACAAATGATAGAAAATATCTTTTAGGTGACTAAAAACCACAGCAATAATTTAAGCCGTTATTACAAATGTGACCCTTGATGTTTTGTTGTTAGACATATAAATGCTTACATATAAATGGCTTAGTGTTGCCAGGAGAGCAATGAATAACTTGCAAACTCTTTAGCATTTTGAAGGATCGCATTTTCTGTCTTCTGAAATAACACCTCGTAGTGAATTTTAAAGAAGAGGGTTATACAACTTTTAATACACATTCTGGCATTAACATTTGCTAAAAATAGTCAGTTGTTAATATCTCCTTCTTTGATAATCTGCATATCACTAATTTAAGATTTAATGTTCAGTAAAGCACACTCAGTAAATCCGTATGCTTCTAAGTGTTGCTCTGATGATGCATTACCCACTAATATGAAAGTAATTACATACTGAATGGCAGGAAGAGGCTCCTGAGGTTTAAGATCTATAAGCCATTTCTTAATTTTTTTATGGAAAATAATGGATGGAAAATGAACTATAAGAATACTTCCTCTCTTTTAATAGCTACCTTTATGAGAACATAAATGATAGGTTAGAGATAGTGAGTTTTCTAAATTATTACATGTATTCAAGTTTGGCAAAGCAATTTTGTTTGACAGTAACATCCACAGAAATATTATTTCCATGAAACCTGCACAATTTTGCTGAACAAACATAAGGAGAAGGCTGTTCTACTGCTTTAATCTCATGACATACATAACTTTCCTTGACAGTTTGAAGATTTTGGGTTACTGCATATTTAAATAGCTTTAGCTGAATAGATTTACCTAATTATTTGATAGCCTTATGAGAATGTGGCACTTCATGGCCTCAGTTTTGTAAGGCACTCAGCACTCCCAGGAAGTCCCAGTGCTCTCAGATCTGAGTCAGATTTGAAAGTTTTCGTCATCACCAATGAAGGAGGCTACCCTATCAAATGAAGTCTAATTGGACAATATTTCTTGAGGAAACTTCATAAATTTTAAAGATCAGTAATAGTTTTATACTTCTTTTCATGTGGAAGGTCAAATTACTCGATAATAAGGCCTGCCTTTTTGCTTTGTATTGTGGTACGGGTTGAGTTCTCTGACGTAATATTACATTTCTGGAGATTTCAGTGTTCATAGATATCATTACATTTATATAGTGCAAGCACTAGTCTGAGTCCTGTAATTTTTCAGTACAGCTGCTATAATTTCAAGGCATCAACCTGATCACTGTATGTAGATGAGTCATGTCACTGATGGATACATATACTGTGTGGGTGTGAGTTTCAGCCATGGGATCAGATCTTAAATTTGTTCTCTGTTTCAACATATGTTTTAGATGACATGATGTAAAATATTATTATT
Source organism: Phalacrocorax carbo (assembly GCF_963921805.1). Lineage (NCBI taxonomy): Eukaryota > Metazoa > Chordata > Aves > Suliformes > Phalacrocoracidae > Phalacrocorax > Phalacrocorax carbo. Next base: position 20,059,036 of record NC_087517.1, on the reverse strand, counting down.
GCTTATCTAAACACCACATTCATTAGTATCACGGAATGTATTTTAATAAAAGCCCTAAATAGAAAATATGGAAAGCAGAGGAGAAAGATATACAGGGGGATCATTTTTAATTCCAAAAATACTAAAATATAAATTTATGATACACAGAGGAGAAACATCAAGTAAAAGCTTTTCTGCTGTTCAGGCTGATCCTTATATATCTACCTCCTTTTACAGTTATACACTCTAATTCATATATGTGTGTCATTTTTAAAAGTGTCTTCCAGAAGACCTTCTATTTCCAGCTCAAATGCAACTTGCTGTCACAGTGTTATTAATACTGAAGCTACAGAACTCTTAAAACTTCAGCCAACAGGGACAGCAAAGAGCCACATACACCCCTGTTAGCAGCATGTTACTTTCTCTGTGTTGTTTCCCACATGCCTTCCCAGCAAAGGCTGGAAAACAGCATTTCTGGCCTCTCTTGGAGGAAACAAGCAATTTGAAACAGGTATTTTGAGGTAGGCTTGAGATGACAGTCTTCCTATCTGAAGAGGCTTGCAGCTTCAGGTGCACAAATTGTACACATTACAGTGCAGGACACTAAAGAGGAATCAGAGCACCAGAAAGCAGGCATGGAGGCAGCAAAATATTCACCCATACCAGGGGATCCATATCAAAAACCTCAAAGATGGGACTGTAACTAAACTACCTAAGGCAGAGATAGAAAAATTCCACCAACATCACTTGAACAGTCACAACAGAAGTGTTACACTCATAGGTACACAACACCTTTTTAAATCAATGTCAGTCTCTATTCCTTGTGGATATTCCAATATCAAATTAGCCATTTTTATGGCAATATATTAAGAGGTTTTGTCTAGGTCTCAGTTAGAATTTTTCTTAAACACCACCAAACAGCATTTACATTCAACCTCACTGAAATTTTTTGGACATTTATTACAAAAATTACTTAACACTAGATCAAATAGATTCCACATACCACTTAAAACTTACCCTTTTTTTTTTTCTTTTTTTTCTTTCACATAACATACCAAATTGCAGTTCCTCCAGAATATGTTTCTGCATTTCAGTTAGGTTCAGAATGCCACAAAGTCTGTCTTCAACTAACTCAGAAAAGCTTTATTTAGTGGCTGATTGACTTCTGGAACAAAAATGATTCAAATACACTCATATAAGCTTTGAGTTTTTCAGGTTCATCCATTAATAACAAAAGTGCTGTTTCAATGCCTACCTAAAATTACACTTGGAGAATATGTTGGAATAGTAAAAAAAAAAAAAACCAAAAAACCTATTGTGCTATTTCCAACCCTGCAAACAAAGAAATATTGCGCCCATTGTTGAAATAAGAAAGGATTATATCCTCTTGTATCTGAAGTCCCAAACGGGAAATATACAGGACAGGCAAGGACAAGTCATATTTTCACACAGCAGCAGATTTTCTTCAACTTAAAAAATATGGACACCATTAAAACACTGTGTTGGAAGACCTCATGGGTATACTTCAAACTGTCTGACAGAGAAAGTTAAGTATCATCATTCTATACAGATTCTCATACTACATAATTTTAAAGCATTTAATACAGACAAAAGAGTAAAACAAGAAGACAAGTATAAACATTCCCCACCACTAGTATTTCTTGGTTAAGAAGATGTTCTTTAGTATGTGTCCTTTGAAAAACATGTAAAAATAACTTTTACATGTTAAAATGCCTTTTAATGCTGATGTGTGAAAGCAGCATATAATGCTCTGTTTGGAGGGCGCACTAAATCTAAAGCACTTCAGCTTTCTTTCAGCACTGGTGTAATCTTAGTTGTTCATGTCAGCATCAAAGAAGGTGATCAGCAACATGACTGAAATATGAAAGACCCTTATAGTCTTCTGGGAAATTAGGTAATGCCTACCATCAGGGAACAAATGTTGATTTAATTTCCATTTGTTTAGTGATACTTGTGTAATATTTATTTTTAGGTCTTTTTAGATTCAGAGATCTCTTTAGGAGGTCCAGTCTGTAGGGGACTCACAGTAATGGTATGAATAGAGAAGAAAAAGGAAGAGATGTTCTTGCTAGTTATAGCTTGGTAGCTTCAGCAGAACTAATACATAGGAGAAAAGAGAACCAGGAGAGGTAACATCAAGGGAAGAGAGTTCCACAAATCTAATAAAATCTCCAGTGCAGAAACATACCCTCTTTTAAAGCTGACGTAATACTGCTTCCTTTTTTGAACTGTGCTATAATTCAGATTTAAGGTCTATGGTCATGATAAAAAGGGTTCATTATTACAGGAACGTGGCTTTAGCTTCTGTGTTTGCTTCACATCTCTCATTTCTTTTGTTCTCCCAGTTTTTCCTGTTCAATACTGTTATTGGCCTTGTTAATAAAGATCTGAAAATGTTTACGTTCAACACTACCTGTTAAAAAGAAGAGATTGTACTCGAGATCTAAGGGGTTTTGGATAATATTGGCAGTGTTCATTCTGCAACAGAGACCAAACAGGAATAGTTACTTAGCTTTTCTTGAACTTGGGAGATGCTACCTTCCTTGATTTCCTAGTCACTAACAATAAACTTGTACAGAGTCAAAAATGCTGCTGGAAAAAAATTTTAATTCAAATATCTTTTAATTTTTTTGTGAAATTACTTAGAGGTCATTGAGATTAACCTAGCCTAATAATCTTTGCAAACCTATAAAAATGGGAAGGGTATGAATGTTCTCATGTCACCTTTTGCCTATGTTCTTTGAGAAAACAGAACACACTTTACATTTCATTAATGTAGTCACCATCCACTGTTACTCTCAGATACCACATACGGATGACTTTGGCTTTCTGATTCAACTTTGAAATATATTTGGATTAAAGATCTGAAAAGTCAAAAGTTCTTCCAAATTGCTTCCCTTATTTTCGACTGGCTACAGTAATGTCTGTAATAGAATTATCCTGGTTCCATTATCATCTTGTTTACCTTTTCATGTAAATATCATATCTTGGCTGCTGAATGCCTTTTGTACAATGAAAAAATTTTAAGTCTCTTCAATCTCTACTCATAATAAAGATATTCAAGTCTCTCAGCATACAAGGAGCTGAAATCTTGTTAGATTTGCTACAGCTTCCCTGACTTAAAGTGATCACCCATTCATCTGTCAGGACTGTGTGCCTAGCACTGGACTGAGCCCAGGTAGATATTGGCAAAATAATAATTTTTCATGTCATATAGTATTTCCTAGAAAAAAAATAATTTTAACATTGTATTTCAATTCCCATAGTTTTGTGTAAGTAATTTGGGACTATATGTATAGTTACATTAAATGTTTATGACATTCTTTTAACAGGAAAGGTGCTATACAAGAGCTAATGGTGTTAGTACAAGCTTTACTTAAATTCACCTGTGGCACAAGCAGCAGTAACAAAACAGTATTTAGTACTGCATATAACTATATCATTTAAATATACAGTTCATATGAGACACACTTTGTCATGAGACATAGGAAAGTATCTTTCTGAAAAGCTAATTTATTAAGCTTTGCACCCATCAAACGTCCAAAACTACCTTTTCTATAGATATACCATGTATCCATATACCTTATAACTGTAGGGTTCCCCCCACCCCTTATATCTACTTTGCCACTTGTCAACATTGCTCTTTGTTCACATTTTCTAAATGTGTGGTAGTTCTGTCCATGACGAAAGGTCTTGTCTAGATTTTGAATATGCTACATATTGTTTGTGAGAGTACATTAATCATATATCTGCTGTCTGTTTGGAAATATACAGCACAAAAATATTGTGAATTCTTAGTGAAAGTGCAGAAGGGCCAATGCTTTCTGAGTAAGTTGCTTATAGCATCTGGTCCATGCAATCACAATATGCTCACAGAACGAGTTCAGTGCTTCTTGAAGGCTTCAGGCATGCTTTCTGGTTGTTCTCCATGTTCATGTCCTTAGCTGCTTGAACAGCCATGGTCCAGCATATAATACCCTACCCCACACTTCCTCTTATGCGGTGCTAGAATAGCTAGGAAACCATACTGTCAATCCATGCAGTGGTTTGACAGAAGTGTTTCTTTAAAAATTCATGGTGGTATTCATAAGAGGTGGCTTATCATTTATTATTTCTGTTATGATTTATTAATACACTATTATGCTTCTTTACTTTGTTTCTAGTTCTTTGGTTTTTACTGTATGCGTTTGCATTCTTTAATAAATTTAGATTGAAAATGCCTCAAACATAACTTATGAATATACATGTGATACATAGCAATATGGGTCTTTTCAGAGTCTCTTGAAACTGTGCAGTTTGCATAATAGATAACAAAAATTGTTTCATAGGAAATAAAAACAAAATAAAAAGTGTCTCCATTGAGTTATAAATTCAACACTAAAAGCAGAAGAGGACAAATATTTGTGTGAATTAATCTTAAAAATAAAAAGAATCAGCTAAATTTAGAGGACTAAGAATGATGATAACTCATTCCTGTTGTGTAACAGCTTCCATGAATGCTTTCCACTCATTATCCTTCGCAAGATACTTTCAGTTTAGTAGGAAAATACTGTTCTTTCTACTTGACAGAAGTTAAAGAGGTTAAATTTCAGCTTGCCTAAGATCACTGAGAAACTCAGTGTCAGAGACCAGAGTTTAATTCCAGATCATCCAACAACTTGCCGAGCTTTTTGCCTACGTATTCTATTTTATAAAAGAAATTGTACAGGGAAGAACCTTTGTGTTTCTCCAAGAAGTGTCAAACACTTTTGCTGCATGTAGTGCTGCAGAGCCTATAAAGAGATTCCCCTACACAAACCAGTTACCCAGTGAACCATTCAGCCAGTGTGCTGCAAAGCACATCAGCCCAGTTTGGCTCCTTGACACTTCACCAAGAAACACTATGCAAAACAAGGTCTTTTGATCACAACACAGGGAAGAAATGTTACCCAGTACCAGGCAGGTTTTCTTGAGGGGAAAGATATTAGAACTGTCAAAAAAAAAGATAACACCACAAAAAGTGCAACCCAGTTTAAAGTGATAAAGGCTTACTGAATCTTGGGGGTTTTTTTAATTAATTGTCACCTCGTAGTGCCTCTGGTACATACACTTCCTTTCTTTCTCTGCTTAGCAAAACAGCAGCCATTAATGAATTTTCATTCTTCTTACATTTCTTTTCTTTCAACTTCAGTGAACTACTGTTATCTTTGAGAAACTAAAAGCTACCAAACACTTCAGAAAGATAGATCTGTTTAAAACTGTGTGAATTTATGACACTTACTTTGATTTCGCTCCATATTTTTCTGGGTATCCAATTGCAGCCCTTCTATAGTAAGTTCCACCTTGAACTTGTGATCTTAGAAAGTGAACACATGAACCTAAAAAGAGCAAAAGATGTTCACCAGCCCTATCTGTGTTAAACACCTGAAGCAAGATTCTCAGAGTCAAAAAATATGTTTGAATGAAGAGTCTTCTAACTTGCAGCAGTGGTTTAACAGTGAATGGGATAAACAGGAACACATAGGAAAAGATGAATTTTAGGTCACGACTCTTTACTCAAAGGCAGAATACAAGACAATTTTTTTAACTTTGAAATTTTTTTCATTTTAAATAGAATAAATCTTATGACATAACACTGCTTGTAAAACACACCTGTTATAAATACATTCCTGCTTTCACCAGCAAAACCAGTGTGAGATGGTATTTCATGAAGGTTGAATACCCCTAAAATTTTTTTAAGAGAAAATCCATTGCAACTAGTGTGACTTTCGATACTTAGCATTATAGTCTTCTCTTTAGTAAGATGCAAGGTAGCTTAGCTTTCTTATCATGTCATGTCCGAAGGTTCAGAGACTTTTTAACACTGCAGTACATTAGTCTTGTCCCAGGGCTTCTCCTTACTCTTAAAAATTTCATTCCCTAAGCCTCTTGTTTTACAACTCAAACTATAAGGACAGTTTCACTGTCCAGAAGAGATAAGTTAATAAAATGTCTTTTCACTAATGGTGAGTTTGTCAACACCTATTTTAAGCATGTAGAAATAGTAAAGGTCTTTTGAGTGGATTGCTAAGTACATTGAAGTCTTCCATCTAGCCAAGATGGCCAAGATTGGCCAACATCAGTAGTTAAGCTTTGCAAGGATGTCACACAACAGCAAAAGGGTAAATTCACCCCGTATTCAATCAGTGTCTATTGAAACTGCCAACGTGAAACCCAATAATGTGTTTTCTCTTTTTTATGTATGTGCACCTATGAGTTTTTGTTTGAGAAACAAAGTCCCATCTTCTTTCTTTTGACCCAGCAAACAAAAATAATTACATAATGAGTATTTGTTTTCACTTCCCATTGCATCGGAGTAAGTAGTACAGAAATGTAAAGTTCTATATCACATTATGAATATGAAACTCACAACCAGCAGTCAGCCTCTCCTGTTGTATGTGTCTAAGAAACTAGCATGAACAAGTTGGGTCCATTTCTGCTTTAATCACTTTTATACTGTTCTTTCCTCATTTTGCCCTGTTGAGGTTTTGGGTTTTGTACTCTTCAGTTTCACCTAACTCAGTCTAAACCAACTGAGGAATAAATATAACTAAAAGGAGAACAGGTGCCAGATTTCAGGGGAATACGTCCAATTTACATTATGTGTTGCTCTGAAATGAAGCACACTGGCTGGAACTTTCAAGCAAATGCAAGAAACATGTGAAGTAAGCTTTATTGTTCTTCTTGTGTAATCCATTTCCCTCATTGCCTGAAAGTCCAGCTGGAGAACTCTGATATAAATTTTATAAATAGCAGATGCCTTGCCACATATACTCACACTGCTCTCAAATACTAGGAAAACATCCTTGTCGGCTCACCAGGTGGGGGTCTGAAAGCATTAACACTGCTTAAGAGACTAAGCAATGTCTATGCTTCAGCTTGCTGTCAGCTAGTGTGTTTAATGCATTAAAAAATAGCCTGCACCATTAGTTAAGTGCAAGTCCTAGTTGTAATATAAAAAATAGATGAACAGCCTCTACCATCACCTCAGCATGGTGCTTAATGGCTGCTTGAAGGTACCATATAATCTTTTGGATCACTTAATTGTTTCTTTCTTCATAGTTCAAAGGAGAAGAATGGTTATTAACCCTGGTGTTCTCACAACATTTTCAGAGTAGAACTTCACTGAATAAGAATTGCCACTTAGATTACTAAGGATAGGATCTAAGGTTTATACAACACTTGCTGTTGGAAAGCTAAACAGAAAGGAGCGTGCTGACCCTTATAATCTTATAAGATTGTGTTTGAAGAGCATGAAATTCCTCAATTCTGAGCAAGATGAAATCTCAAATCCCAAACTACTGACTGCTAAACAAAAAGCAAATAAAAGCGGACAATGTTGCTGACAAGGTATTTCTCCTTCCAGTCATCATTTCATTTCAGTATAATTATTCATTTTAATTACTTTTGAAAGGTTTGATTTTCTAAACAGCATTGTTTTTAATTAGCAGAGGAATAAGGAATAAGTAGAAGTAACTGGTGGAAAATGGGTATAAGATCTCTTGAATATGTCACTTACCCAAATGGGTAGAAACTGAAGGTTGTCACCATCTGATGTTTGTTCATTGGTCTGTGTAAAATGAAGCAATGATCTGAGTCCCATAGGATTTGGAGAGTACTTGCAGCACAAAAGGCAATAATTAACATCATTGCTGACAGTCTCTATAGCTACACCAAGCACTGAACAGAGACGAAAACGTAATTTACCTTCTTATCCTTAAAGGTTTTGTTTCTTTGTGTCAGAGTTCAGTCAGACTGGAAGAGCAGTCAAAGGAAATTTGTTTTATCTGGTGCCCACACTATGCTTGTTCTTTGCAACAAAGCAAACATTTCAGCTTCTAGAGTCAGCAAATCAAGCAGTGCATACAAACTTAATCCCCTCCAAATAAAATTGAAATCCAACTCAGATAACACCAACAGATAAAAAATCCACACTTGTAAAGGAACGATAACAAGCAGCTTTAGGCATTGATAAAAGTAGAAGTAAAGAAAAAGGCAATACTTGTGTAGTACCCTTCTTTGTCACACCTTTAGCTGTACTAGAACTATAGCCGCAGTGAAATTTGTCCATGCATGAAAGTTTTCCACACCACAAAAATCAAAGTGGAGATAGCTGTCAAGGACACTTACAGATCTTTCTCTAACTTTTCTATTTCTGGTTGCCTAAACATTTTCTAATGAGTGTAGACTCTTTTGTAGTGTATTTAAGCTGATGATAATATACTCTGAGAGAAAAACACTACATCACTGCAAGAAAAGTCATTCACTGTCCAGGAACAGGCTGGCAAAGTTACCATGTGGTGGATAAATAAATTTGATGACATGTTTAATTATGCAGATTTTATGGACCAGAGATGCCACTTAATGGTTGCTACAGAGAACAAGAATCAACCTGCTGTGTAAAATTGTCAATGAACTTATTGGACCTGGCAGACATCATGAATCACACAGAAGTTTACTTTGCCAAAACACCAAGTAATTGAAGTTTAAGCCTCAAAACTACAATAAAGTACTTCTAAAGTTTGTCCTGTATTTGCTAAGTTTACTGAAAGTAGGAATAGATACGCTGCCTGATTATTGACATGGTATATTTCTTATTCTAGGTTCTATCCTTAGGGGCTGATGTTCTACCAGAATATAAACTCCAGACACCTCGCATCAACAAGTTTACTATATTGCACTATAGTCCTTTCAAAGCCGTCTGGGACTGGCTCATTTTGTTGTTGGTAATATACACCGCCATATTCACCCCTTACTCTGCTGCCTTCCTTCTGAATGATAGTGAGGAACGGAAGAGGAGAGAGTGTGGATATTCTTGCAGCCCACTGAATGTTGTAGACTTAATTGTGGATATTATGTTTATCATTGACATTCTAATAAACTTCAGAACAACATATGTAAACCAGAATGAAGAAGTGGTAAGTGATCCAGCAAAAATAGCAATTCACTACTTCAAAGGCTGGTTCCTAATTGACATGGTTGCCGCAATACCTTTTGACCTGCTGATTTTTGGCTCTGGCTCTGAAGAGGTAAGTTTAAATGAATATGATATCTTAAATCAGAAGTTTCTACTTTACTTTACTATGATAATCTGTATACCCTAACATATTTTTGCCTTGTCAGTTAATAGGCTGTTTAGTAGCTCCACCCCATCTTTTAAAGTTAAACTAGAATTAAGTCTTCCTTAGTAGAATAATGTAGAATATTAGCTTTCATTGACAGGAGAATAAGTTGAACGATTCAGCTAGTATTTTTCAATTATACCATATTTGATACTATCTTTACAAGTAATGAAATAAATATAGCGTGTATGAAGGATTTGTTTAAATGCTTTTATTTAAGAACTGCTTTTATTTAAGATTTGCTGCTTGCTTTGCAAAAACTGCTCATAATGCATATAAGTGTTGTGTTGGCATAAAGCATTAATATAAATTTTCTCTGTTCAAAATCTTCAGATCAAATGTTTATTCAGCGTAAAACAGATTAGTTGTAATGTAAACTATACCAGTTAACAAAAAGATTTGACTTGTTGTGTATTTTATCAAGAATACGGACTACCGAAAGACAGAAAAAAAAGATTATATGGGGTTAACCTTGCCAAGCATGACTGATGTCCTCACTCTATCTGCACAATAGGTTAAAAAACTGTTCAATATATGCATCCAAAAATTGCCCAAAGGTGTATAAAACATACGCTATGTTCTGGATGCCTGACCCAGTTCTGCCTCCTGCCAAAGAATTTTATTTAATTTAAAAAGGGCTAAAGTTATAAAATATTTTTGATGAAAAGTGAACTGACAAGTAGAGAATTGGGGTTTTTTGTGATGCATAGAATACAGCAGTTTAAAAAAAATAAAGCAGCAAACTGAGCAAAATATGAACCATTCACTTCTCAAAGACACAAATCCATTTCTTAAAATCACCATTTTGCACATATTGACAAAATGAAAGCAGACACTTTTGTAGACCATATGTACATCTCATTAATTGGGAAGAAAAAGGTGAAAACTACAAATTAATCAGCAACGTTTAGCATGAGAATTTACTGATCTGACTTTATGCCTCCATATCATTATACAGAGAATGCAAAAACATTTTCATTTTAAAACATTTTAATTTTAAAGTTAATTCCTTTTTATTAAAGTAGTTTGCTGTGACAGCAAATATTTTTATGTCCACCCCAAAAGCCTGATCTGAATTCTGAGCATATCCCAGCTATCCTCACAAATTACTTGTAAACTTAATTAAGTATGCCTTTAAGGGTCTGTATAAAACAACTGGCACATACCTACATGCACCTTGAAAGTCTTGCAAACATATTTAGTCTTTAAAATTTCATAAGTAGGATGAATATCAGCCATGCTTTTCATAAATTCATTTTCTTAAATTTTATGAAATGAAAATGTTTTCCTGGCTCCTGTACTTATGAAAAAAATCATTATAAAAATATGATCTAGTACGGCAGTCATAGAAATCAATAGTAACATTCCTAATCAATAATGATATTCCACTAATTAGAACATGAACATACACACTCAAGGTAAATGAGGAATCTGGAGAAACATGTAGGTAATAGCATGCAGTAGAAATAAATTTTATTGAAGGGCTGCAATAATAAGAGAGAGAGTAACATAAAGGATAAGGGAACATGTTAACAGTTCTCTTACCGAAAGGGAACTTTTCTGTTCAGAAGGTGATTAAAAAGCTCAGAGATTCAAGACAAACTTTGACCACCTTTTGCATTCGTTGTCTATGGTAGGTCTCAGTCTTTCTGCAGATTTTTCTTCTGTGGTTTTGATAGCACAGACCCATGAAAGACAAACGTTTTGACAATGGGATTACTTGTAACTTGAACCACATCATTCCCCTTCGGTTGTTCTCTGCATCCACTTCTGATCACTGAGTGCTCATCACTGCCAAAAATTATGTTCAGTGGTTGGAAATGTGGAACATCAAGAATTACAATAGGGACCAATTCCAAAGTTCATTGAAGGAGTGCTCTTTGGATTTGACCCTGAACATCATTATTCCATTCCTCCCCCTGTTATAGAAGTCCTAAGAGTAAAGTGCCAGGTGCTAAAGTGATGCTAAAGAGATAACTTTAACATAAGATAATGTTACAGACTACTAGCAAAAACAAGTGCATTCTGGCAGGTGAGTACACAAATACAAAAGCATAGAACACGGAACCGAAATTATTGGACCATGTAATTACTTTTTCAGTATTGCCGATCTAAGTAAATTAATTCTTTATTCCCTCAAAACCTAGCAATTGAACTATCTGGAAAAGCTAGTTTGTTTACCTAAGCAGCAATGAAACTATACAGATTCTGACCAGTTCATCATGCCATTGTGACCTCTCTGTCTCATTTATGGTATTGAATATGTCAATCACTTTTTTCAGCTGCTACTTACTGCATTTTTGCTTCCTACATTGCTAACTATAATATTTATCCAATGATCCCTTTTTGATAGTTTAGCAAGAAGAAGCAAAAGTAAAACTGTTAGAATGGAGCATTTTTCATTTAATAGAACTTTTTCAGTCATAAGGGTTATCTTTTTTAAGAAATAGCTCTTCTTTTTTATCTAGCAATTCTTCAAATAAGATCCCCTATGAACAATTGTATTGAAGAGTCTTCTTATTAAACAACATAAGCTCCAAAGAGAGCTCCATGTGTGCTCACCCAGCTTTAAAACACCTTGATATCAAACTGAGTCTAGAAAGGGCAGGAGAAAATAATCCAAGTACCACACACAGTGCTATCTGAATGCTTCCATATGAGCCATACTTTGTCAACCATAGGAAAGCAACAGAGTAAGACAGTTAATTTTCCAATTTCTAAAATAGGGAACTAATATATATTTTTTTTCTGTTTAAGCAGACTCAACACAAAATTATTATGGCTGGTAGTAAACCATTCTCTCTGTTTTGTGTATTTTAAATGTTAAGTGACATCCCTGATACCTGAGAAGACAAAAATAATGGGTAGATGGGTTTGGTAGTTTATTCTTAATCAATCTGCTCAGTTGAGGAGTCTGGGTTGGATTTTAAAGAAAAAATAGTTGCAATGGCACAGCTTCTTAAGGCACACACATAGATTACATGCATGTACAAGTGGAATGCTGTTTAAGATTACTAGATTTTTTTTATATATACATTTAAAATAATGCACTTTTTAATGTATTGATCAGCTCTTCACTTCAAAGACAGGTACACTGCAGGGAAAAAAATGATGAATTTATAGATAACCAGAGTTTCTTCCCTGTCATCTAGAACCTACTGCAATAAAGCATACAGACATAACGGCTTCAGCAAGAAAATTTTCATATTTATAATTTTCTTAACTTGAGCTCAGAGAGAACACTCAGCTCAAATGTGCAGAAAAACATGAAGGTTTTTGCTTTTGCAAATGTCAACAAAAATAAATACATCACGATGTATATGTCCAGCATACTCACAAAATGTAAAAGTGAATGTGTCTTCTATTCATAGTAAAACATCAAGAAAATAGATGGGTTTTGGCTAAAATGAAGACATATGAATCAAAGTTGTTCTCTTAGTTTTATTAGTTTAGACTTCATCCCGTTACACAGTGTATCCATTAAAGCAAACTGAAAAGAATCCCACATTTCTAGAATTAGAGATTGAACCTAATATTCCTGCCTGCATCTCCACTGATAGAATGAGTACTTTACCCCCTTCCAAATTAAAATATATTTGAAAATCAAGCTCAGAAAACATCTCAGGAAGACAGTAATATATTTCCTGTGCTCGGTTCAGCAATGTACTTGGAAAACCTATTCCAATGAATTTCAAGTCTTTTACACTAAAGACTGCACAGCTGATTGTAGAGGAAGTCTGCCTTTGCATCAGCAACTCTGTGGACTGAGTACAGTCCAGGATGATGCAGCATTAGGATAGAGACTCTGGAAATTATTTAGGTGGCTGGCTAATATCAGAGAACCATTTAGTATCAACTTTTTCTTCCCTTGATTGTTTTTTAAGACAAGGCAAAGAGGAACCCCAGCACTGCTTGAGCAGGCAGTTATTCATAGACCATTTTGGCAGTCTTGTATCAATGGAAGTTGAAGAACTAGTACCCTGCTATAAATCTAAAAATCTAGAGGAAACCTAAGGATTTGTCCATCAGTGAGAAAGTAATGAATTGTAAATGGCTTTTTGCACAGGCAGAATACCATTTATGCAGATAATTAATTAGGTGATACCAGCTCCTTCTTCCAGACTCATACAATAATAACTTCTAAATGATACCCTCTGCAATCAGATGGACTGATGCCCTCCTCTTTCAAATTGTGCTGTAATCAATTGCTATCTATCAAAGTAGCTCCCTTCTGTGGTCATTTCAGCATCAGGGCTTGAGAAATTGAGGGTGTAAACTAATCACACTGTTAAAAAAAAGAAGAGTAATCAGAGTTTAGGATACCCCTTTGTAATATATAAGGATTTTGTAAAATTAATTCAGTGACCTGTACTTAGAAAATGTAGTAACCATGAACTCCTGGGTATCAAAGGTCATTTTTTTCCCCCAGAGAGAAAATAATCGACAAACTTTAACCTTTCTCAAGTTTCTCATTATTAGAACTGAATAATTATTCCAAAACAACTGAAGTTGTCTTATATGTTGTTACTTAGTTCATGAAGAGAACCATGTAGGCATGACAGAACCATTGTAGGCATGCTGTATTATTTATTTTTTGCACTATTACTAAAGTCAAAACAGAAAAAATCCAATACACTTTTGATCCACATCTCCCTCCTGTACTACAGCTAGAAAAAATCAAAAGGCATTTTAAAAGGCCAAATAGCACAATAACCAAGCAAGGCAAAAATATCAAAATTACTTTGGCTATACTGGTTAACAAAATGTTAGATTGGCAGATTGGAATATATAAAAAGTGCAGTGGAGAAATCTAAGCTGATCTTTTTTACTTTTGTCTATAATTTTGTTTATTTGTAATGAAAAAGTAAATTTGAGGAAATAGAACGTCTGTTTTGGCAGAATCTATTTTAAATGTGTATTACCTTAAGACCTTTATCTTTTTAATAAATCTTACCAATTAAAAAAGACTTCTTCAATGTCTTGTAGGTGGTTTAGATTCTGAAAGTATTTAAATATGTGCTATAGTCCTAATGAATTTCAGTTTAGGCAAACCATTTAATGCCTTACATAAAGGGAATGACATTTGCATTGAATATGCTGTGGTGGGGGAAAATGATCCTGTACCCTTCTTTTACCAATCTGAATTCATAGTTTCTGTAGCTATGAGATTCCTACATGCTTCTGGCTCACAGTAAATGCTGCTACTGAAAAAAAAATCCTGATATGGATAGCCAGCAACTCTTGAACTTGTTGTCCAGCTGATAAAGCTAGGTATGATGAAAACAGAGCAGCAAGCAATTCAGATGAAAGATCAGCATCTGCCATATTGCTGTTTGCAGATGTTAAATATTGGCACTGGATGGGGTAAGGTGGATGGGGTAAGATGGGGTGGGTACCTAACAGAGTAGGACCTCTGCCTCCTTGGGTGCCATGCTGAGCAAAGTATTCCAGCACACCAAGGAAATTACATTGCACGAGGTGTAGTTCTGACACCAAGTACTTCTGTCCCTGGCCAAACGACACATGGGAGGTGGACTGTTACTGTGTGAAGGCTACATCCACACTGAGAAGTGGACAGCATGTGAAAGCACACCAAAATCTATGGATCACGCTTTCCACCTCTATTGCCAACTGTATTTGTATTTTAATGTCAAAGCCTCTCCACTGTGTTAAAGAAAATTCAAACTCAGGATGATTTTCTTGATGGTTTAAAGCATACCTAATCTTGCTCATGCTGATTTCACCCTGAAATCAGGGTGAGTTGTATTATACACCTCCAGCACCTCCAGCATACTCCAGAGCTCACACTGATGCAGTATCTAAGCATGGGATTGATAATGAGGATGCATAATATTAGCCAGTCTTATCTTAAGAATGGAGTGGAACATTGTTGACGTATTTTGGATCCACATTCCACCTTCTGATCTGTTTAAGGGGCACTGTAAGAATCTGTTGCCTCTTGCATGGTATAGAGATATGACTACATCTGAAATAGAATTGTTCTAACACCCCACTAAGAAAAAATGATAGCTTTTCTTAAGATTGCTCTTTTCCTTAAGGGATCATAAATATTTAAGCCTGATCTACCTTACAAAAAAATGTACCTAATGGCAGCATTCACATGCTGAAGCTCAACCTAGGCATAGCTTTTTGAAGGATATGGTCTTTCAGACTGTTGAGGTCACAATCAATGAAACGGCAATGAGAAATTATTCTCCGTGATGTTAAGTTGAACCAAGGAGTGTTAGCTAGTGTTACCCTACATTATCCTTTTGCTTATTTACTCGGAAAATATGAAGATTCTATTGAGCTGCCCACTGACCAATGCAGCCAAGAAAGCCTCTTTTTTTTTTTCCCAAGGGCTTTGGGATTTTACTCAGAAACATGGTAAATGCAAGGATTTAACAAAACATTAAAACTAACCTAGTACCTGTTGAAAGAAAGGTTTAAAGTGACACATAGCACCATCAGAGTGGTTTGTAAGCCTCAGAAAACTTTTCCAGTTAAGTGTGATATAATATACATGCATGTTAAAAAAAAGGAAGAAAAAATGTATTAAAAACATATTCAGTCTTGACATTTATAAGTGATTGAGACTGAGATTGAGGTGAGAGATGAGAAAGTATTACTGAATACTTTAATATATCTTCAGACTTAACAGAGGGCAAAAGGTAGCTGAGTTCTTTTCAAAATCAAGTAGTTACTATTTACAATGCTGTCAATCCCTTTTACAGGAAATTAACAAGTATGAAATCAATTTACAGATTGAAAATTGAAAAATTATATTAATAAGCTTTAGATGCCTTTAAAAAGATCAGAGCCTCAAAGAGGCTGCAATGAATTGTAGTGCAGGTCTGCACTAAAAACTTGGAATATATTACTGGTTTATAACTGACCCCTTTTGTTGTTTTTTTTTAATGGTGTAGTACTTTTATTAGTGGCTTCTACCACTATACCTGCAAGCTTCAGGTTGAAATATACAAAAAAGAAGATTAATCTGGAGTCTGGCAATAACAGTAACAGTCTCCATGATTTTCTGTTCCCGGTGGTTCATCTTCTTTTACCTGTATAGCATGTTCTGACCATTACAAACAGGAAGAATATTTGCAGAATAAGATCATTACTTTTTGGGGAATTTCTGCCCTATTCCTTCTCTCTTCTACAACATTGTGCCAGAGCACTGCAAGGAGTCTCTAAGTTAAAACTGAATATAGTCACACAGCTTTGTTCAAACATCATAAATACTTATTACCTACAAGGCCAGTCATATAATCATGAGTAGTTCTGATAACTTACAGACCATAGCATGCCAAAACATCATGAATCTAATGGATCATTTAAGTCCATTAGGGTGGAATGAAGAGTCCAGATAAAGAATAATATACAAAATTAAAGATTATTCAGCAGATAATGACAACTTCAATATATCTTAATTTAAAATGTGCATTTCTTATTGTTTTCTTCACTGTTTTTATAATCAATTTGATTGATTGAAGAAAATTAAAATTACATTAAAATGGGTTAATCTACTGGTTTTATTGATTCCCCAAAGTAGTGGACTTTGCACTGGTTTATTCATGCTGATTATTCATGAACGTATATTTGCTAACAGAGGAAATTAGCTGCTATTTATATCTTATTTTTACAGACAACAACATTAATAGGTCTTCTGAAGACAGCGAGACTGCTGCGTTTGGTGAGGGTAGCACGGAAATTGGACAGATATTCAGAATATGGTGCTGCAGTTCTGATGCTCCTTATGTGCATATTTGCACTAATTGCACACTGGCTTGCTTGCATTTGGTATGCCATTGGAAATGTAGAAAGACCTTACTTGGCTCACAAGATTGGCTGGTTGGATTCTTTAGGAGAACAATTAGGAAAGCATTACAATAAGAGTGATGCAAGCTCTGGACCATCCATCAAGGACAAATATGTTACAGCACTTTATTTTACCTTCAGCAGTCTGACAAGTGTAGGATTTGGAAATGTGTCTCCAAACACCAACTCAGAGAAAATCTTTTCCATCTGTGTCATGTTGATTGGCTGTAAGTAGTTTTATCTTATTTTTTTTTCTTTTTTTCTCAGTGTTTCAGCAAATGACTTAACAGTCTAAGCTAATAAGATTATAATCATGTGGCCAGAAGGGCAAATTCCCAGGGAAAGCAAAGTTATATGTGAAAATATATTGTGACTCATGCAGTGTCAGGAAGCAGTTAAGTTGCTTGACTACTCAAAATCTGTTATGTAAACTGTCAGAAGTTTTGTGTTGTGTGTCAGTGCCTGAAAGCAAATCCTGTATAGGGTAGAAAGCTGAGTTTTGCATGGATTTAGGAAACTATAGCCCATCATTTTTCAATAATCATATTTTATTTGTTGATTTAAAACCTGAACCTATAAATGTATGCACACGTTCTTAACTTTGCCCTTTGTTCTTAACTTGTACTTACCCTTAGTTCCTAGCTCTTAATTCTGCTGAAGTCTGTAAAATTAGATGAACCTAACTTACAACACTAAGTTCAGGACTACAAATCTCCAAAGATAAATATTACCAAATTGATTATGATTCAATATTTAAGCCTCATCTGCTAACTGAGTTGGTACTGACACAATCAAATAAAAAGCTTCAGGTAAATCAATTCCACATATCTGAAAATGTTACTAGTCTTATTTGAGCTGTTTTACATACAAAGTACGTTATACGAACTGTTGCATCATCTGCAAATTCCAATGATATGACTTAAGTAAGTTTTGTTTCTATTTAATCCAGCATTAATGTACGCTAGTATTTTTGGAAATGTATCTGCAATAATCCAAAGACTCTACTCGGGAACTGCACGGTATCACATGCAGATGCTGCGAGTAAAGGAGTTTATACGCTTTCATCAAATCCCCAACCCACTGCGGCAGCGACTTGAGGAATACTTCCAGCATGCATGGACATACACCAATGGCATTGACATGAACATGGTATGTTGTTCTGTTTTTCAGGCATGGATGCTGAGGAATAGATAAATGCACAAGAATTTAGAAGGACATTGTAAGTCTTCATTATTTATGAGCTGTAAAAGTACAAGCTGGGTGGTGGATATATAGCAATTATTGAAAACCAAGCCATTACACATTTGGCATCCAAACATTTAACTGCCTAGATTATTACAAGCTATATCAGAAATCTGAACTCGCACTGTGCATAGGAAAGCTTGAGAACTGCAGTTGACTATTACAAGCTTAAGACAAGAAAAACATCGCTTTCCTATTTCAGGCATAGCTGTTCCAGATTTTTTTTGTTCTTTGGCCTGATTTTCCACTCCCATTATCAAACAAGTAGTTTTGTTTGTACCTACAGAGTTACTCTTCCATAAAACCTGTGGAGATCAATTCTTTTTCAAAAACCTATCATGTAATTTAGAACAGGTGTATTCGGGTGGGTGAAGGGAGAAGCGTGTGGGTGGATTAGCTGCTCTTTTCAGAGTAAAGTATTCTGACCATATGATAGTCTGAACAGCAGTTTGCTTGCATCCACAACCACATAATTCTGCACTGAAAGTCAACACAGTACTACTAGTCATTTAGCGATCCACAGAATATCATTTCTGGGAAGTGGCAAGGTACAACACTCATATTTTCTGTTCTTGATAAAAAAAAGCAACTGTAAATGCTCCTTATAGAAAAATATATTATGTGGCCAGCTAAATAGGACTAACAACCTGCTAATGAGCAAAAGTAAGCATCTATATTTCTGGCTTATTTTCTGGAGACAGCAACATTTTTTCTGAAAAGTTGACATACATTTGAAGACACTGAGAGCATTGTGCATCTTAAGGATCTGTGAATCTGTGTCTCTAGAGGGATGCTATTTCTGGAGCTATTCTGAGTTACAGATTAGAGACTTTGCAGAGCTCTCCATAAAGTTGGGAAGAAGAAGAATATCTATACATTTTTGTAACAATTTAACTAGAAATCAATCTCCAAAATTTTGACATAATTTCAAACAGCTTCCATGTGGTATCTATACATATGTTTGTGAATGACTGTCAGAGTGGTACACTTTTATGCAGTAAGCAGAAACAATGGTGTCAATTAAAAGCTTTTAAAAAGCTGAATCAGTGACAGCTTGACTTTATGGTTACCATTAAGTAAAGCAGATCTTAAAAGTAAGACAGCAAATTAAATATATTGGGCTTCACCTCCCACCTTCCGTGAGTGTCCCCTCCAGAGGGATATTATGTCCAGTGCAGGACTAAGATTCTTGTATAAACCTCTGCCGGGGATTCCTGCAGTGGAATGCAGCATTAGTGGCTCCATCCTGCATGGCACTGAATGGCTCTAATTCCTTCCGATGGCAATGGGATTGTGGGGTACTCAGCACTATGCAGGATCAGGCTCTTAAGCTGCAGGTGGGTGCAGCCTAATGCTAAAGTAGCTCACTGAATTATTTCTGAAGATATTAAAAAAACATGTATACCTTAACTAATTAATTGCCACTAATGGATGTACTAAGAACATCTGTTTCACATGAAATAGTAACTTAGAATGGATGTTGGCAGGTTAAACTTTGCGTAATGCAGGAATTGGTGTACTGGAATTAGTCTTGGATCTGTCAGTAATGTGGAATGCTAACTAAATTAATTAAGCAGCCCATATTCTGCAGTATGATTGTGAGGCAGTTTGGAGGCTTTGTTTTAAATAAAATGTGAAAAAATCAAGTTTAGTATCTTGTTTTATTATATTTTATTTCTTATTCTGTTCACAATTCTATCCCTCAAGTTTTATGGCAGTCGCTTAATTTTCTTAAGAAGTGAGTTTGACTATATTACACTTAGTGCAAAGATAATATAAGAATTGTGTGATTTATGTTGTACTTATGAAAGATTTATCTCTTTCCTGTCTGCTTCATACCTAAATACATGGAATAACACCACCCACTGGTAAGAGCAGGAGGTATTTATATCAAATTTAATTCCAGTATAAAGTGTGGAGAATATCCATGTTATCTGTCGGGTTTAGAGCTTGTTCAATGCTTTCTAATTTTAATTGTAACTTTTTGCATGACAAAGGGGTAGATAGCAAAGGGAAATTATCCAAGTAGAATCAGATGTGGGGCAAAATGGTTACTAAAAATTAGACATTAAGAAATGCTAATCCAACCACATTTATTAATCACTGTTTTACCCCACAACTCAAATCATGCTTCTCTGCCCAAAAAAGGTCATGTGCATATTGGTTTGCATTAGATAGTTGCTCTGTAGGAATGTCACTCTGACAAAGTTGCCATGCTGGTCATTCTGCATTTTCCTTTGTGTGAACGCTCTTAGTTCAAACCATATATGCATGTTAGCACAAGCACCAATGAAGTTTTCTTGGCTATAAGCCATGTGCATATGAGATGGACTTGCATGTGGTATTAACTTAATTTTGCATGAAATATTCGCATTTACACACCAAAGGGCTAATACTGTCCTCAGACAAATGTGTTTGACTCCTGTCAACATTTACTGGGAGTATTTTGCAAGTATCTGAAGGCAGAATTTGATCCAATGTCTTTCTTTTTCATTTCATGACTGAAAAGTGAAGAAAATTCAAAAACTCAGTCCTCTTTCTCCTTTGAAATATGAAATGCATGAATAATTTACATTTTATATATATATATGTACATGCAATGTAGACACACACATCTTCATATATATATATAAACAAAATTAGAGAATATGTTTCAAAAGGTGCTTTTAATTATCATCAGTAATATACTTAAGAATTCAGGAAAAGTGAAAAAAAAAAAAACAAAACAAAACAGCTTTTAACCTCAGGAATAATACTACACGAAGACTAAGTAAACTTGATTTCCTAAACAGTGTCGTACACTTTATATTGAAAACCAGTAGATAATACTTTACGCTCATTTGAAATGGCTAAACTTAAAATTAGTTTTAAACACCTGCTGGTGAAATATGCTAAGAACATTGTATATTTTTTCATTTGGGCCCCTCTGCTTCATTTCTACATCTCTTTGATTATGTTTCATTGCGTAATGTATTTTGATAAAAACAGTTCTACATGATTATGCATGGACTGGATAAACAGGATTTGGGATTTATTTTAATCTGGATAAAAATCTTGAGTCTATAAAATAAGCATAATTTAAACCATATCCCTGTGGCATACAGTGGCAAAGTGAAATTACAAAAACATTATTTACAGTGTATATTGTTTCATGAAAGATGTCACCAGTCCCAAAGACTCAAAGATATAATTTTTATTTTTCAGACTATCCTGTTCTGTTTTTCCTAAACTCTCTTTGCCTTCTTTTCCCCCTTCATTCCAACGTTATCAGTCCAGCACTGATAATAGCATGCCTGTGATGCTTACCCTGAAAAGATGATAAGACGACATATTTAGTATTTGAGATCCTTTTTTAAGTTTTTTAAGTTATGCATGTATTTTTTACAATCCT
Organism: Phalacrocorax carbo; assembly: GCF_963921805.1. Lineage (NCBI taxonomy): Eukaryota > Metazoa > Chordata > Aves > Suliformes > Phalacrocoracidae > Phalacrocorax > Phalacrocorax carbo. The sequence continues at coordinate 20,037,442 of NC_087517.1, read as the reverse complement.
CCCCCCAAACCCCCCCTCCCCCTCCTTCTTTCCATGGATCTTCTGTGCATCTGAATACCTTTATTGGTTTATTTTACCTTTAAAAAGTGTTCAAAGAAGCAAATAAGTGGGACAAGCTTCAGAAAGTGTTTAGCCAAATGTACATGTTAATTAAAATTTTAGATGTGAGACAGCCTCCTTTTTATTTTGGGTTTTATCCAGTACCATGAAAGGAGAGAAGTCGTCAGAATTTTTATATAGAAATTTATGGAACCTTCTCCTGCAAGCATCCAAGTAAATGGTTGATTTTACACCTGTGACAAGTTGTCTTGGCCACACTGATCATGCAAGTACACACCTATCTCAAAAGTTCAGAACCATCAGTGCTACTGTATCAAATAAAAGGCAGGTTCATCACTGCTTTGGTAAGGTTTCTTATGTGAGAAACTGGCCACTGGTCACTGGATGACACCACTACATTTATTATTCTTGCTTTTCCTCCCGCTGTGATCACTTCTTATGACCGAGACAATTCTACCAATACAACTGTTGCCAGTAATATTCTTGGAACAAGAAAACTAGAAAAGTAAAATAAAATTTCAAAAATAACAAGGAGAAGTTCTTTATATCAACAGAAGGGTAATCCAAATTAGAAGTGTTTGGAACAAAAACTAGGAGTAAATGGTTATACAGAAGGAACATATAATCATGGTGGAAAATGGTGCTGCTATTTGTCTATATGTCATAATGGAAATCATAAGACATGTAAGACTATCAGAAAGTACTTCAGATATGATTAGCTGTAATGCTGTTCTTTCATTTTCTGCAACAAGACCACTTAAAAACATGAATCCCTACATTTAACGGTTACAGAAAAGAAGACCTCACAGGAAAAAAAAGACTTAAAGAATGTCAATCTATTTGCAAAGTTATCCTTTATCAGTTTCTCAGTGCACTGTATTTTGTGGTCTAATATTTCAAAACCAAAAACAATTAACAATTTTCCAACTATTATTACATTTTTGGAAAGACACGGATCTGGTCAGCTTCCAACTTCTACAGACATTAAAATTTTCTGTTGATGAGGAAGTCAACAGTCTAAGAAACCCAAATTATTTTCTGTCCTACTCACCCAGCAACATAACATATCTCAGCAATCACCTTTCAGATGTACTCAGAAACTGTAATAAGATTATAGATGAAGAATGATCCACTGCAGCTCCAGTAATTTCAACATAAAAATGTCACACAAATCTGTGGCATGACAATGACTGAAAGCAAAATATCCTAATTTTTTATGATTTTCAGACTTCAAATCTCACAGAAAGATTAATTAGCTCATCATCACACACTGCTGCTCTTCTCTCTCAACTGTTATAAGGACCTCCTTCATATCCTGCCAAAAACAAAGAAAAAATCTGACTCAGCAAAATTTTCCTGTAAGAAGAGATTAGGTATGTGTAGTCTGCGACACAAAGTATATTTATTGCAGCCTCTTTGTACCTTCAGCTGCTCAAAGTTTTTGTGTGGATCAGTTTCTCAAGCCATTTCACAGGGAGAGATCAAGACAGGGCAGGAATAAACAGATAATGTGGGGAAGGACCAGAATTCCTCTTTCAATTTACACCAGCTTAAATTGTCAGATGAACTAGAAAGTCTACCTTTATCTTTCCCTCTATATGCTGGACACTTGCTACTCATAAATAAGTCTGATAAATAAGTCTGACTCTGGTTCTGGGACAAGAAAGCCATAGTCAGAATGAGTTCCAACATACCCCATACAGACCTACAATACAAAAGAGCTCTCTTGTGTTCTCTTCGACTGCAGCCTGGCATTTAATGTTTGATGGCAGAAGGTTATACGCAGAATTAAAGGAATCTCTTTGACTGCCAGACTGCAGGGGCTGGAGCACCTCTCATACTAGGAAAGGCTGAGAGAGCTGGGATTGTTCAGCCTGGAGAAGTGAAAGCTCATGGGGGATCTCATTAATGTGAACAAATTCCTGGAGGGAGGGTGTAAAGAAGACAGAACCAGGCTCTTTTCAGTGGTGCCCAGTGACAGGACCAGAGGCAGTGGGCACAAACTGAAACAGGAGTTTCCGCCTAAATGTCAGGAAGCACTTTTTTACTATGAGGATGCCTGAGCCCTGGCATGAGTTGCCCATAGGTGTTGTGGAGTCTCCTTCCTTGGAGATATTCAAAAGCCATCTGGACATCATCCTGGACTACCAGCTCTAGGTAGCACTGCTTGAGCAGGGAGGTCAGACAAGATGACCTCCAGAGATCACTTCCAATCTCAAACATTCTGTGGTTCTGTTGGTATGGAATGTCATGATATTTCCATGTTTAATTACAATTATTGTCAATAAATGTATTGACATACAATTAACATGTATAATTACATATTATGTAGTGTAATATCCTGATTTGCTTCAGCTTGGATGCTTTCTAGATTTTTTTCTATGGGACACAGGTCAATACCTGTTCCAGAACTGAGGAGAGAAAATCTTAAAATTGTCATGAATCTTATCATTTATCCAAACAAAACAAAGTTATCATTGTCCCAAACATTTGCTATTTGGTTGAGGTTAGGGAACATACATGTCTCCAGTTCTGTTGTCATAAAGGTGTCTGATACATGTGTGACTGATACCTTGCTGTCATCTTGAAAAAGAGAAGTTAATGAAGCTGGACTCCCTCTCCGCTTATAAAAGACCACATTCTTCAAGGCAATGTGAATTGTGTCCCTATTATCCTCACCTATTCCTTCATCAGCTTCAATCACTTATTCCACACAAAATGTTTTCCTTCTTGCTGAATGACACTTTCCTCCTCTCTAAGCATGCCAAGTAGATAAACCAATGTTATTTGATGTGGAATAAGTTTTATTCCAGACAGGAAGAGATGACTGAACTTGGATTTGATAACTATCAAGGAGGGACAACTGGAGCCTATGGTCACGGCATCATAACTGGTTTTCTTTTTTTTTTTTTTTTATTGAGGGGAGGGTGGTTGAGGCTGATTTTATAACTTGTTATATCTCTTTTTTAGAAGATGTGTCTCTTGAATTATGCATGAGTTCTGATTCTAACTATGATTCTAACCATGAGAATCCAGGATTTTTCTCACCAGGGCCCGGTGGAATCACTGTTGAGGAGATATTGAGTGTAACAATAGAAATATGTCAGGAAAGAATGGAGCAATTGCAACCCAAACCTGTATTCAAATGATTTATTAAATTTGGATTTGTCATTGAGAATAATGCTATTTAAAAAGCAATTCTAGCTTTATCAAAATTTTATTTTGAAAATTATTTTATTTTTGCATCATTGAGTCCTGCATTTATATAACTTCAAGCTTATGCTGGCTTTCAGTTATTTACAAAAGCGTATTTTGAATTTTTGTTCTCACATTGGAGTGTGACTTAAATGTGCTTAAAGACTCCAAAAGCTCACAACAAAGGAAGTGAAATGCAATATTTAGAGTTTTATTATTTTTAAGGTAATCTCATTATTCTGAAGACTGCATGGATGATTTTCTAATATTTAGAGTTGTCAGTATGTGTACACATAATGTATTGATGTTGATTGCCACATTATAAGAACATGACTTTCAATACAATTGTTCCTGCTCTACACAAACACAGATATCTCTGAGAATCAGATACTTCTTTATTAACACAAGCTAAAAATTTATGAATAAGAGATATTTTCTCAAAGTAATGAAAATCTGAATATTAAAAACGTACATGGAGGCTTGGGTTGGCAAGATGTTGTCTGTACTGCACAACATAGAACTTAGTTTGGAAACATCAAATTCTGTGTAGTGTCAGCTGCTGGACTTGGATTAAATACCTCACTACATACAATGTGCATGGTATGGTAAGCTCCCATTAGAAATGCAGTGTGTAGCAACGTTTTAACAAATTTATCTTCAAATCAGCTTCTTTCTTGCATTTCTAAACTGGCATTAGTGGAGTAATCTCTAAAACTACATTGGAAATCAATGTTATTTGGGCACCTGTCGTCCTTCTAGAGATTTGACAATTGTATTAAAGAGCAAATGTTCTCCTGTCTGGTGTATAACAACTATTTTAGAGTGTAAGCTCCATGGGGCAGGGACTTTTTAATCACAGATACTTGAAAGAGGGCTAGTATCTTTCAGATGTTATTGGCATATAAATAACTATTAACTAATATGCAATGATTTTAGAACAATTTCATATTAAGTATAAATTAATTACCAAAATAATTGTTTCTTTAAAGAAATCCCCAAAGTATCTTCAGAAATATAAACCAACACACACGGTCTGCATGGTTTTTGCTTAATGGTAAAGTACAATCCCTTGATAAATGAGAAAAACAGAAGCTGATGTGAAAAATTAATACAGTTTATCCTAAGGCTGTGCTCTTGACTTCCTAGCATTTCAAATATCTTTTCTTGTAAGTACCTCTGAATTGGAAATATATTTCCTATTTTGCATCCTATAAAAAATGGAGCTCTTCTAAATTATATTCAGATAGGTGTATAGCAAAATAATTAATTCAGAATAGGTCTTTTTTACTCACATGACTAGAGAACAATTTCAAAATGAACATCTGCAATTTTTCTCCACTGGTATCATTAACTAGACATATTTGATTATCAGTTTCTCAGAATCATTCAGTAAATAAGTTGCCACAACCAACAATATTTCTAATTCAATATTATTACATTAAAATAAAAATAGTAATTGGGTACTAATCTATTTCTAGGGGTGTGATAGATACTGTGGCACCACAGAAGCTTTTCATTTATCATGTTTTCTTTTGCTTATTGGTGTTGAATGCTGGCTTTTTCTGAGGATGTATAAATTTCATGCAGTAATGCCCTATAGCTCATAAAATTGTTGTATATATGTGTGGTAAAACATTCTGTTTGTTATTTCACAGCATTGATTTCCATAGCAATCATAGAAACATTTCAACTAAGGTACTAATGTTTCATTTGTAAATCATAGCTTGGCTTCTGTGGACAGAAGGCTTATATATTATCAATATGAGTTGTCAATAACTTTATGCAATAAGAGCGAGCACACAGACCTTTATTGTGCTGAAGTAAGAATTAATATAGCAACAAGTGAATGCATTTTGTATATTTTTTTTCTGTGCAGGAATATTTACATGTTTGTAGAAAAACAGTGCAGAGGATAAACAGGAAATAATTAATAGACTGCTCTAATAATAAAAAGACACATCCTGTTTACAAATTCATAAGACTGGTAACATCAGTTCATGTTTTATCCTTGGAAATATGCTACTGATGTAGCCGGTTCAAGGGAAAGCACATAACCCACTAACATCACTGACAGCAGATAACAGGACTTAAGGGAAAGAAAGGGTCATGCATACTGATGTGTCAGACCGGTTCCTTAACACAGTGGGCAGAGTCACAGGGTGGGCAGTACTCCCATAAAGTCAGTAGCAGAAATATTTATTGATTCTAAAAGAAACAGAGGAAAGACGATCCTAGATAATTTAGAAAAGCTCACACATAATGACCATGTTCTAAGTAGCTCACTTCTTTCCTTCTAAACAAAATTAACATGTTACCATGGTACCCAAGAGGAATCACTTCAGGCAGACTCCCATTGTTCTGAGGAAGAGATGAGCAAGGACCATAGCAACTAACCCTGTGGTTTGCTGAACTGATCATCTGCCTATGTAAATCTGCATAACATCATTGTTTCACTGGCACGTGTTGCTTTTTTCTGATAAAAATCTAAGTCCTACACTTGCAAGCAGAATATATTTAACATGAAATTCTCATTAAGTCACCCATTCTCTGAAAAATATCTGATCTTGTTCAGATAGCTCTCATTTTACCAATGTCATGGTTATTGGAGCAAAAACCTCTCATATTAAATGTATATTTTTATAAATGACAAAAAGAAAATAGACATATTAGTCCAAATAGGTGAAAATCAGTCAAGACTCTCCCTTTAGCTTCTTGTTTGTTATTTTACTGCAGTATATTCATTCACATGCCTTGTTATCATTTCTTGCAATGAAAGAAATCTTAATAACAAATTTTGTAACCACTACATGCATTAGTATGTACATTAGCACTCACATTGTATAAGCTTTGCAATATATATTGTATATTGTTGCACTTGTTGAATTGCAATACTCTGACAGCTCTTAGGGCCACCTCTATTTGTATGTCACTTCTTTCTTTCTGTCCAGGAAGAAAACATTAAAATTACATAAAGCAACTTTCATAGCATTCACATGAAATCCTTATACTTGTCTTTCCAGGTCCTGAAGGGGTTTCCAGAATGCCTACAAGCTGATATTTGTCTGCACCTCAACCAGAATTTACTTCAGAACTGCAAAGCTTTCCAGGGGGCCAGTAAAGGCTGTCTTCGAGCTTTGGCTATGAAATTTAAGACAACACATGCACCTCCTGGAGACACTTTAGTGCACTGTGGAGATGTTCTCACCGCTCTTTACTTTGTGTCAAGAGGCTCCATTGAAATCCTTAAGAGTGACATTGTTGTAGCCATTCTTGGTAAGTAGATTACTACAAGGCATGTTAAAACAGTGAGGAGATTGAAAAGAAATATCCGTTGTTGTTCCTGGGGGAGGAAATCTGTACACATTTTACTCACTGTTATTTAAAATCAAGCAGAGAAATAATTCGTTTAAGGAGCAAAGTCTACATTACTGTAATAATTCATGCGCACCAAACAGCCCACATTCTTGGATATCTAAAATATAAGAGCAGGAGTGAGTCAGATTTATACCTAGGTAAGTGGCAAACTGCAAGTTGAGGCAAGCAGATACCAGATTACTCCAGTTCTGATTCTGCTGCAGGAACTAAAGTCAAGGACTCTCTTTTCTTGAACAGTGTATGAGGGTACTGAGACACACAGGCCCACTATACGCTAGCTGGAGAAAAACATGTATCTGCTTTAGGCATTCAAAATTTCTTCCAGAGGTTTTCATAAATGTCTGCTTCTGCTCACTGAGCATATAGGAAAAGAACAACAGATCAATCTGATCGAGACTGATACTTAAGTGTAATAATACCAGTGTTTCCCCTATATTTCTTATCAACATGTTCTTGTTTGTATAGCGTGGAGAGTTACTCCTTTCCCAATGAAGATGGCTCAGAGTTCAATCCAGCTAGGATTTCACCTGCAGCTGGTGATGGTTTTTATGTGGAACCAATAAGACTTCATTACCTACAGCAATTTTAAAAGTAAAATATCTAAAACCCTACATAAACAGGACTACCGATTTGTTTCTCCCATTTAATATCAGGGAATAAGAATGCAAACAATAATTGAGTAGATAAGGATATTGCTCTATGGAAACTTACACCAGCTGTAACATGGTTCATATGTTCGCCTTTCTATTTATCACTCTGTGTAGGAACTTACAGCTGGAAAAGTAGCTGAAGCAAAATGTGGACTCGTAGCAGTATGTTGCTATTAATCCACTTGTGACTGATTATTCTGCTAGTACTTTGCAGGGTGGATATGTGAGCAGAAGTAAAAAGGTGTGCCTACAGCAGTCCTTCCCTAGGTTTAGGTGGTGTTATCAAGATAATTTGTCATCTCATGCTGTCGCACCTCATCAGCTGGGCCAGCTTTAGGTACAAGCAAAGTAGGGAGCATGCAAGCATAACACTGTAAGGTTTTTACTTACCTGTGTGAGTGTCTTCCCCTGATTATGAATGGTGTGGTTCATTGAGGATTTCATCTCTTACATCAAACACATGTAAATTTCTATAGCACTCACAATCAAGAAAAACTGACAAGTCTATGAACTCATTAATTTCTTCTGGGACCAAAGATGCAGACAGGTCAAGTTTTACGTGTTATGCACATCAGATCCCTGTGCTCTCACACTGCAGCAGAAACCCAAGTATATGCAGGACGATGCCACTGCAGCTCTTCAGCCTACAGCTCCTTCCACCAGGGCCACAAGTTGGAGCCCTGTTCTCCCAGGGAATGGTGGTCCAGACAGAAAGAGAGACACAGCTGTGCACAACTGCAGCTGAAAGGAACTGCTCTGTGGGCCCACAACCATTGCACAATACATGAGGCAGGAGCCTGCCTGATACCTGGCTCCAATTGATGAGTTTGTGGTATCTTGAAGAATCTGCTAAAAAAGAATAGATTATACAAATTAAAATTGCTCTGCAGTGAAATCACACAGAAACTTAATAAAGATTACCGATATTTAGCCAAACATTTTTAGTTAATTCATCTTTCTGAAAAACCAACACACAGAAATGGACATAAAAAACACACAATGCTTTGTCCTCTGGGGTTGAAAAGACTTCAGTCCAACAGAGGTAACATGGATGAAGTTTCCACCCTTACCAAGTATTGCAATTTCATCACAGAAATCAGTGTGTTCTGAAAATGTTGGGGTTTTCCCCCATTTTTCCTCAACTTATCAGCACTGTCTGATGCTGCTGAGTAAGGCCTGATCAGTACTGACCTGACAACAGCAATTCTGTGCCAAATCCTTAGAAAATGCGATGGCTGGTGACCTCGTAGAAACTACCACCTCTTTCAGCTTTATGGACAAGATATAAAAATACTGTGATCATGCCAATAGTCATATTGCAGAGAAGGCATCATATGCCTTGAATAGGGACCTCAGCATTCATAAACTTTAAGGGCAGAAGGATTATTAGATTGTATCTGCTAACCTCTGTATATCACCGATTCCTGTTACGTTTCATACCTTTAACTATCTGTTGTGTCTAATGAACTGTGTTTGATGAAAGGAAAGCAATGGGTTTTGATCTGAAGACATAATGAGATGAAAAAGGGATCACTTTTCTTGGCAGTTTATTTCCATAGTTAATAATTTTATTGTTAAAAGTGTGTGCTTTATTTCCAGTATAAAATTATCATGCTTCAATTTCTTTCCATTGGTTCTTGCTATGCATTCTTTATTATATTCTAGAGGCATTATGTACCAAGTAATTTTTCCTCTCTATAAGGATATATGCAATATAATCAGGTTACCTCTTAATCTTCCTGTCCACTGTGCTCTTTAAGACACTGTAAATCAGCACTTAAATTATTTTTTGCATCTTTTAGCTGCTTGCTCACCCAGTTTTCAGCTTCCTTTTTAGAAAATGGAGAAACCAGAACTATTTGCAGTAACCTAATATAATAGACACAAATGTTTAACAGAGAGGCAAAATCACCCCTGTATTCTTTTTTACCTGTCTACGGTTTCTCAGTTGCTGTGACCACTATTCTTTTCCACAAGTGTTTTCCCCCACACCTCATTTTGCAGGTAAGGCCTGCAACCCTTAGTTTAGAGCATATTTTGCACCAGTCTATGGCTATGGCTGCTCTGCATTTATGAAGGTTAGTACAGATTTGGGGAAAACAAGCAATTAAATAGAGATGACAATTTTAGCAAATGGGTATTGCGAGTATGTCAACATTAATGGAAAGAATTTTAATAGTATCAAAATAGAAGCACCTATGTTTAAAGAGCTCCTTCAGAACAACTTCTGCATTTTGGAAGTTTTGCATTCCCTCTGAAAAATATAAAAACTAAGTTATTTTCTACTAAAATATATTTCAAGTATGATCTGATTCTTCATGTAATTATTAACAAAATAAGATTCCAGGCCAGGGTGGTCCTGGACTCTACTGAACAACAGAAATTACATCTTTGTCATCATAAGAATATTATTTAAATCAGCAAATAATGTTTTTGTAAGAAAGGACAAAGGAACCTGCTCTAGTCATGCTGTTTTGACAGAACTGAAGAAAAACTGTAATGAAACTAGGTTTTCCTTTCACTTAGTCCAGTCACATGTCTATGTAATTTCACTGATCCTAATAATTTTACTTTTAATATTTAATAATAATAATACTTCTGATTTACAACAACATATATGCAATGGTAATCTGATTGTATCACTTAATGTAAAATCAAGTATTCTATACCATTATTATAAAGAAATACATCACTCAGTTTAATGGCTTATTCATGTTTAAAATAATAATCTCCATCAATTTTCTTTCTGCAGGGAAAAATGATATTTTTGGAGAGATGGTACATCTTTATGCAAAACCAGGAAAGTCAAATGCAGATGTGAGAGCTTTAACTTACTGTGACTTGCATAAGATCCAGCGAGAAGATCTATTAGAAGTTTTGGACATGTACCCTGAATTTTCTGATCTCTTCCTCACCAATCTAGAACTGACTTTTAATCTGAGAGATGAAACTGCAAAGGTACATACAATAACTGATTTTTTTTCTAAATATTAGGCCCAATCTGTCCCACAGTAACAAAACTTGAAAATAGCAATTGAAAAATCAAGGTTAGCAAAATTAAAAGCTAAAAGCCTGGGGCCAAATCCTATTTTAAAACAATATACTCACCTGATTGCTCCTGCTGAGGTCAGTTAAACTCAGCAGAAGTCAATGAAATGATTCAGATGATGTTAACCTGACAAGATTTGGTTCTATATTTAAAGAATATTAAAGTTTCAGCCAGAGTAATTTTGGATGTTTTGTTAAAGCCATGGAAAATATGGGGTTTTTTAGATCACTGTAGTCTGGGTCACCACAAGGGGAACTTTTGACACTAAACATAATTGTACAGCCATAAAATGAAGATAAATCAGATTATCCAGATTCATTCTGTCTAACAATAGAAAATACTTAATTGCCTTTCAAACATGAATTGTTAATTCTCTTATCTTGGAGTGCACCCTACCTCCTAGGAGACTAAAAGCACACAAGACATTTTGAAATTTCACTCAGTCTTCAGATTTGCAGAGTCTTGGTCTCTTTTTCCCACAGTGACTCTCCTAAGTGTCCCCTTTTGCCCATATTGCATTTTCAAGATACCAGAAAAATTACCAGTATTTCATTGTTTCAGACTGCTGGGGTCAGTCTGAATTGGGAAAGAAAGGGGAGGTTTGGCCAGGAGGGGAGAGGAGAAAGGCTATTGCCCAACTCATGCTACTGGAGCTAAAGATTTCCCTAGGAAATTGCAGGGTACACCAGCACTGGCCACGAAACATGGGCTACACCGCCCATTCAATGACTAGTTGACATTTCATTATTTCTGAGATGCTGCCATTTTGTCATTTCTGACTATACTTTAAAGGAAAAACAGGTTCAGTGAGAAAGACCTAATGTAATTTGGCCTCAAAGGCCTTCTGAGAAACGAGACAAAAATTGCCAAGTTTTGGGCTGTAAATTATAGGGACATCTTTGCTAATCAGATGTGAATCTTTAGTTTAAAAAATCAAATATAACTTCTTATAAGAAATGTCACTTCTTTTTATGCTGAGCATTTTTTAAAATAAAAGATCATTCTGAAAATAAAAGACCAATTCTATTCTTTATTTTAAAAGTCATCCTTTTGTGTTTATTGAAAAGGTCATCATTATTAATTACATGTAAAATACATTACAATGAATTTATAGTCTAGCGATAAATTTAAGTTAAAACTGAAAGTCCACATATTTGAAAAATTCCTTGAGAATAAATCCACATTAACAATTTTACTCTGAGCAATTATTTCCTGCAATTACATTGCTATCAATGTTTTATCATTATATTTTCCTTAGATCTGAAAAAAATTGAAATAAAATTCCATCTTCTGTGTTGTGGTGTAGAATACACAAAGAAAGTCCACACTGCTCATGTTCCCTAGAAATTTTTCAGCTGTTATTTCTTACTGCTGTACAAGCCACTAAAAAAAAAAATTGCTAGATCTCACAGAGACAGGAAAGGGAGGACAGGCTTGCCCATGCTTCTGAGCTTGGAAAATCGGTTTTCTTGACCAGTTCCACTTGCTTTCCACTGTCTATTACAATCCAGAAAATCATCCCCCAAAAGAAGTGATGAGCACATTCTGATCTTCAAAATATCATTTAGATCCAAATTTGTTATCTGAATAATAGGTGCTTCTGCCTCAACTTCTGCTCCTGTCCTCCTATTGACGTAAAAGTGCCTTTTTCTTCCTGCAGTTATTCTACCAGTGGGCTACCACTGAAGCACCTTACCCACCAGGTTTACAATGAAGGGAATAGAGAAAGATGGAAACACTTCCCGCATCTTTCCCTCTGCCCTTCTCCCACATGCAAATCTGCTTACTTGTGTGGTATGGGAAAACTCACTAGCACAGGGAAGGGAAGTAGGCTGAAGCCAATGCCATGGGTATGTACACAAAGAGCATAACTGGTGTTATATTTGGTTATTTGTAAATTTCTCACTTTTAAATAAGTAGAAAGAAGAGTTAAATGCATCTTGTATTTATTATGGAAAAAAAGCATATCCATCTTCTGTAAGATGGATAGAAACACATTGTGTTCTGCTGTGGAAATAAGTGAATGAACTGAATCTGACACAGAGGAAGGGAGGGTCTAGAAAGATAAAATAATGAGGGATGAATCGTCTGGTGTTTGTCAGCCTTATATTTATTGTTGTAAAATGTAACCTTTCTAATCTTTGCTATGTAGTTAAATATAAATCTAATTACAATCACTTACCACATTACTTCTTGCAATAGTATACATTCTCTGTTAGAGCTAATTTAATTTTTTTTCATTAATTTCTCTAAGATTACTTAAACCACACCTGTGCAAATTCCGAAAGCTGACAATACATCAACACATGTCTTTCCATGTAATCTTTTTATACGGATACTTTTGTTTCACCATCAGGTGGTGACATTGTTGGTTGTGCTCAATCTGCCTGAACTTTTTAACTTTAGCATTGAGCAATACCATTAGTTGGGGATGGAGAGGTTGATGCAGCCAGACTTGTGTAATATTGCCTTTCTTAAAGCTTGAACATGATTAACAGTCAATCACCTATTGAAAACCTGCTCTCTTTAGATGGGACTAATCTGTCATTATGTTTCATTATATTTCATTAATCAAGTCTGACCTCATAATAAGATCACAAACTACTAATGATACGGATGGAGATAACTACAAACTACGAAGACGGAAATTGTCCTTTCAAAGTGAAATAGAGAAAGGTAATTAACTTCATTTCTTACATTAGACAGCAGTGCTTCATTATTCATTGGTATTTCACTTGATAATGCTGAGTACATTAGGGTCCCATGTTGGCTCTTGCTGTAGCAGCTCTTGAGAATCCAGCTGAGACACAGAAAGAGTCTGTGCATTGTCCCCTGTATGGTTATATGTGACTAGAGGATATCAGTTTCACCTTTGCATGATTTCTTACCTATCAGTGCAGAGCTATTCAAACACTAAGCTACCTTATTGCCCTTGAGATACACATATATATATTACCCCTTAAACAATATCTATTTTCTGAGACACCATGTTTTAAATTGTTTGGAGAAGCTAGTCTATTGGATTATTTATTAGCAGCATTGATTTTATTTCCTCAGCAAAGTGCTTTGTTGAACGTCATGCTAGGTAGTGTTTCCTCCCTGGAATTAAAATATTTTGTTTTCAGGACACAGTAGATTCACCATAGTCAGATTTTTATTCACATGGTAATGTGTAAATGGTTGTCCTGGCAAGAGTTCAGGTAATATTTTCTATGCTTACATTCACCTTAGAGGGTTTTGGGAGTAATCCTAATGAAGGAAAATTCAGTGAAATATCAGACTATGTCACCAGTATTCAGTACTGTTAAATACCAGGAACTGTAGATAGTAGCTGTGGTCAGAGAGCAACAGTCATTAAGACAGCTAAACTGATACTCACAGCATTTTCATTTTTACGTAGGGAAAGCACAATGCCTTGAATAGCATTATACTTTTATGGTCCAGTGGTTTGTCTGTTTCTGGTATGTCTGGCTTTCACACTCCACAGTTAAACCCTGATCCTAAATGCAGCATAATACCAATTTTAGAGTTGCAGACTAGCCAATAATAAATGCTAACACTTTAAACATACATAGCAGGTATAACACTCAATGAAGGAAGACTTTAATCCAGAGTGTGGCCACTCAGAACAATGACATTGCCATTTGATCAAAGAAGTGTCTTCAGGGCAGGAAGCCAAGACTGACAACAAATCTGTCAGGAAAATGTCCCCATGAAATATTCAATCTGCTCTTCACAAAGAATCTGTTGACAGAGGCGCTTCGCCTGAATAACCTTCACATTTCATATGAGAAAACATATGCTGCCACCTAGACAAGATGGAAGTGATCTTCCACGTTGTGCCTGCTGCAGAATTACAAATAGGCTCCTCAGGTATCAGTGTGGTACCAAGACCCCTAGGCTTTTATGGTTCTTGCCCAGTAGATTACATTGAACATCCTCTTGGAGACATTTGTTTGCATTACTTTTGAAAGAATATAATTTCCCACAGTTTTGTCTTTGAAAAAAGCCTTGTACCATTGGGGAAGAAGAGAACAGACTGTCAACAAGCTGCTTAGTCCTGGTAATGACTGTATAGTATGTGGTAATGTCTGGGTTAGACAGAAATACAGTACATTGGAGGTCCATCTGAGGAGAAGATGCAATTATAAGAGTTCTTTGCCAAGAACTGAGTATACTTTTGGCCCACTGGCTTACTGTCCATCTCTGGTCCCTGTTCAGATTCCCTATATGTTGCCATAGCTGCACCAGACACCTCATAGACATAGATCTTTAATGTCACTTTTCTGTGGCCCATCCTACATCCTGTATGAGGTCGTAGAGTACTAGAGGTTACTATTGGCTTGTAAAGTAATATTCTATTGATTTTAACACTTTACATATAGAAGGGAGTGGCATTATATTTTGATCCAGCTTAGTTACTCTATAATGATAAATACTTGGGGATGATCCTGCTGAGTGCCTCAGAAGAAGTTCAGTAGAAAAGACAGAGTTCCTGAACACACAGCTGGCAAATGTATTTCTGGTCACAGTATCCTTACAGATAAAAAATATGTGTTGTATGATGACTTTTACTAATAATATATTCATTTCTAAACTGCACTTTGAGCAGGATAGAGGCACCCAGCATTCTCACTTTTATATTCTGATATTTTATATCTCACTAAATTCTTATTGATTTGTAATTATTGGGGGGGAAAGGCGTTGCTCATGAAACAGTCTTGCTGGCATTCTTTACTTTCAGCTGTTGACCTTCTAGCATATTATGCAGCTTGAAATGGTATTGTTTCCATCTTTAGTGTGATCATCAGTGATTTTCTCCCTTTTGGAGTGCTAAAAATGGGATTGTGTTATCTCAGCCTCTAGTTAATGTTAGCCTGATTTGGACCTCGTTGCCATGGTAACTCTTCCTGCACAAGTTTTATCAGGGGTTAAACAAAAGCAACACAGCTCTCTGTTATGCAACTGCAGTTAGTACCACTACTTTTCCAATTCCACGCAAGGCCTTCTCACTCCACCTATATATATTTCCACCATTTCTTACCTGTGTCAACAAAAACTGATCTTAGCTAGTACATTGGGCTCTGCCATAATGTGATTTTGAAGAGTACAACGCCACAAGAGGGACCAGCTTTTTCTCTGGTTTCCAGAAAGGACTGCAATACCACAAGAGGTCCCATGCAAAAGTTAACACTGCATAATGGTTTATTCTTGCTCTCACCCAAAAGAAATTCATTGTAGGTCTTTCAGAATAATGGATGATATTCCTTGCACAGGTGCAGGTGCAGCTTTATCCAGTTGCCATAGATGCTTGACAGTCAGCCAAGAAACTCTCTCCATGACTGCTTAAAATAAGCAGTATTCCTGCCTGGCAGTTCCAAACAAAGCTCTCAGCTGGGTTGGCAAGTTAGTCTCTTGCTGAAAAATGAAGGACAATGAGCTGCTCCACCTACATACAGTTGTCTCTTCCAGCAGTGCAGAACATAAGTCATTCTTGCCCATTTCTCATTTTCCTCTAGTAGTTCTGTAGGAGTTGGCTAATTTCAAGGGAAATACATAGAGGCAAGAAGTTCCATTTGCTCTGCTAGTTCTGAGTGCAGATCTATTATCTGATGCTGAATGGAGCATCACTAGGGTTGGTTACATCAATATGGAATACAAACATATAGGTGAAAAATGCAAAAGTTACAGGCAGAGTACAAGTAAGCTCACTGAGATCTTGAAAACTTGAGACTTTGAAAAGACTTTTCTGGAGCTCAAGGTTTATTACTTTTGCAAGCATCTTTTTTTAACTTTTTATTAATGTTGGCTCTAAAATCTTAACCTTCTTGGGACTCTTTCAGTGTCCAATTATTCTCATTAAAAGATATTCTTTGCATTTAACTTTAACTCGTGTAACCCTTAGCTGAAGGCTATCCAAATTCTGGACCTGTTCTGGGCATTCATACATAATTTTCTTGAAGCCCCAGAAGCAATCAAGTATTAAATCCTTTCCAGTGAGAAACCTGATTTTGGGGTTAAACTGCACTTGTCACATAGCAAAATCATAGCCATCCTTTGTTTTTTGACAGGGCATATAAAATCTTTCCAACATATCCAGGGTAATTAAAATACTAGCTAAATAAACCAGCATGGACATACTAACTGGGAATGTAATGATGACCTTACTGAAATAAATCCTTATTCTGGATTTTTAGCTGTGATCCAAAAACAAGAACATCATTCCACAGACTCTAGCTAAGAGAATTATAAGAACTGCAATTGAGTTATATTGTTAGATGAGTAACTGGACATTCAGGTAGCTAGCAATACTTAATCTTTAACTTCTGTCAGCTGGCCCAGGGAACTCATAACAAGGAATTTTTATTTCCATGGATTTTAAAAGACCACAAAAGAAAGTTCTTATAAAATCTTGTTACACAATTATTGCATGCACTTGCCCATGTTGACACAGACTGTAACAACCAAGTGGGATATAAAATGCACTTTGCAGCGTTTCATTTTTAGCATATTGTTAACTAAGTAAACTTCTATAGCACTTAATTTTCATAGAATCATAGAATGGTTTAGGTTGGAAGGGACCTTTAGAGGTCGTCTAGTCCAATGCCCCTGCAGTGAGCAGGACACCTTCAACTAGATCAGGTCGCTTAGAGCCCCATCCAACCTGACATTGAATGTTTCCAGGGATGGCGCACATCTCTAGGCAACCTGGGCCAGGGTTTCACCACCCTGATAGTAAAATTTTTTTCTTTATATCCAGTCTAAATCTACCCTCCTTTAGTTTAAAACCATTCCCCCTTGTCCTGTCAAAACAGGCCTTGCTAAAGAGGTTGTCCCCATCTTTCCTATAGTCCCCTTTTAAGCACTGAAAGGCCGCAATAAGGTCTCCTCAAAGCCTTCTCTTCTCCAGGCTGAACAATCCCAGCTCTCTCAGCCTGTCCTCGTAGAAGAGGTGCTCCAGGCCTGGGAGCATTTTTGTGGCCCTCCTCTAGACCTGCTCCAACAAGTCTATGTCCTTACTGTGTTGGGGGCTCCAGAGCAAAATTTAATTTGACGAGTTATGCTTCTTGACCAGACTTTTCCAAAAGTATCTACAGATCTATTCTCACAGCACAGAAGCCAGAGCTAAAAAAAACTTCTAATTGAATCTTGATTAGCATAGCTACCTTAAGTGTGCAGTGCTTGTAGGTACTATTCAGGCTAAGAAGCCAAACCATATTAATATGGCTTTATTACACAAGGTATCCAGAGGCCATGGCTGGCAATATAGAAGACAAAGAAATCTTTCAGGAACTCATTCTCCTGCCTCAAAGTATGAAGTGAAGCAGTACCAAGAGAATGGAGAAACACCCCCTGCCCCTGCTCTCTCCCATTCTTGCCTCCTTCCCCCAGCTTATTTATTTAAATGCTTACTTTATAAATGGGGGACTCATCCAAGCACTGTAGTATGTCCCCAGCAGGAAAGTAGGGTAAGTATCTGGACAAAAATTGACGCTCTGACTTAACTGTGTTGAGCTGCTAATGAAGTTTGCTTGGGCTTAATTAGAAAAGAGTTTCTAATATTCAGCCAGAGTGTCAGGTGGTTAAATGACCAGGAAACAATTAATATTTTGGCCGGCAGCATACAGCTTGAAACAAGACCTCATGTCCCTGAAATCCTACCTTCAGCATGAAACCCCTAACAAAAACTATATGGTCATCAGAGAGCCTATTGCTACACTTTTCCATCTGCTCCTATTACTGTTATTGTTATTGCTGTTACCACAGTGCCTAAGAGCCACCTCAGGGAGCTTCCACAGAAGACTCTTGTTTCCAGGAGTTGCTCCCAGAAAGGCTGTTTCCAGAGGCCAAATCTGATCGAAATGTTGTACTCAGTCACACATACCCAGAGCCATCCTTTGGAAAAAAAAAAAAGTAATAATAGTACTACAATGGAAGCTGAATTCCTCATAAAAGAAAATTCTAAACTTGATAGGAGAGCTATTTTGGCCTTTGCCCTGAATCCCTTCTGAGGATGCATGTTTATAATCCCTTCTAAGGTTCATGTTTATAATTCTTTGTTTCTGATGTTTTAAGTATAGTATTATTTCCTGAAGTATAAATCAAGTATTGTCCTTCCATTATTATCTGATTAGCATTGAAGTTAACACAAAGCCAGACAGAGCAAAGAAAATTCAGAGAAAAGGCTGTCACTCCATCCCTAACTTATCTCATTTTACTAAAAATAGCACAAAGGAATAAATGAAGGATTGCAATTCAGCTTTGAAATTCTTGGTTTTTTAAATGTGTCTTAAATTCAGTTATTCAAAACAAGCTCCTTTCTTAGTCCATTTAAAAAAAGAAACATGGATCTTTATCGAAAAGTTACCCAGTCTTTAGTCCAGGATGGTGGGGGAAGGTTTCAGTATCTTCTGCTGTTCCCTATTTCCAGAATCATCCAAACCTTCATAGCTCAGAAAGGAAACACAGCAAAGGACACATTAACTTACCAAACTCTCACAGGCAGCACTGAGACAGAACAGTAATTCAAACAGCTCTCTCCAGTACAGTTCATTTCCTCCACTATCACTATTCAACTTACTGGAAGCTTTCAGCAAAATTGCCAGGACCTGCTACAATGATGAAATTTCAGTAGTTTATGTCTTTAGATTCCCCAGTGAAGACTTAGGAGTTCCCAAATTATGAATGAAATTGGAATTAAAAGAATCTCCTATCATTAAAAACAGTCACAGAAAAATAAGAACTTTAAACTTTTTACTACTGAGAGGAGAAAATGTTTTTACTTTCCTAAAATGCCACCAGTAACCTACTTTTCCTAGGAATAGGAATCTTCCTGCATCAGTTTCTAGGCAGACATCATTTTTCCTTGGTGTTAATCAAATACCACACACATATCTGACAGTACATTTTGTAAGTAGGGGATCCTTAAGATAGGTGGAAAATTTGAAAGGAAACAGAATGAGTAGAAGTGAGGAAGGAGGAAAACAAATGTGCTTAAGAACATAAGGATTTCCTCACCCCAGGTTTCAGGAGCCATTGTAAGTCTTTGGCATTGTTTCAAGTTTTGAGGTCTGTCAGGTCTACAGGCGCCTACTGTACCAAGGTGCTGAACAAGGACTTAGGGATAGACAAACCCATCTGCCTGGTGGAACTTTAGATAAATTATTTTTACCAGCTTAAGAAATGTCTCAGGAAATGCATGGGTAAAGGTGTAATTCTTGTCTCTGCCATGTTCTGACAATGGCCAAGCTTTGATATAACTGTAACTGTTTCAAAATATTATTTTTAAGCCAAAAAATCTCTGACAGAAAGACTCTATTTTCACTTGTTTCACCTAAGTTCTGTTGGATATTCCAGTGTAGAAGGGCATAACTATATATGATGTTCACAGAAGGAAAAATCATAGTTATGTCCTCATCTTATAAAAATCTGTAACTGTTGCTAAATTAAATTTTTAATGAATATGTGATGACTTCAGGTTTCATTACATTGCTTTCTTTTATTTCTAAAATTTGTAATCCTGTGGTCCTCTAATGTGAAGAAATCTCCTTATCGCTGGGTAGGCACTGTGTGCTTTACTACTTCTAATTATAACTAAAAAGCTGCAAATGTAACCTTCCACTTTCAAAAGTGAATTCTAGTGCAATTAACCAACAGAATACTATGTGATTATTTAGATTAACAAAAGCAAGTAAAGTGTATGTGAAAGGCAGCCTTTATGTTAATTTTCTCACTGTACTAAGCATTATTACTATATGTGACATATAAATAGTTTTCCTGTTCAGAGACCCTTGCTATACAAAGTGAACTGTAGATTTTAACAGTACAGTTTGTTTTCAGAGCTTTAGGACCAACTACTTCTCCTCCTGACCACACCAATTTCCATTTTTTCAGTTGAGATCATTTGGAAAATATTTAGATCTGAACTTCTCAGGCTATCCAATAGACATTTTGCACAGCTTTCAAACCACTTTTCTTTTTTCATTCACAGTAAATCTGTGAATTTTCCATACAGTTTTCATGCATTAAAACCCATCCAAAAAGTAGGTAATTCTTCTAGTACTAATAATTAGACATTCTGTTAACTTGAACAGTGCTATAGTTATCAATGATGTTTCACCAAGGAGCAAGAAAAACCTCTAGAGATACTAATTTACGCTTTCTTATCACCTCAAGTTATAAGGACTTTATGATTAAACTTTCCTTAAAAGTTTTTGCTTTTTTGTGTACTATTTTGTCCTTAGGGATGTGTTGGTAATGTGCAGATGTTGGAGCAAGCTATGCTTTCAGCAGGCACTCAAAAATGTTTATGAAGGCAGCACTTCTCAGTTTCCCTGATCACCACTCATGACCTGAGATGATCATGATGGCAATAGAAGACTGTCCTGACAATGGACAAATTTCTCTTCAGCTGAAAAATGGTAGAGTGCTTTGTTCAAGTTGTTCACTTTCTGGAATGGACTTTCAGATGACCTTTCCTGGAACATGTTCCTTGTCAGGACATGACTTGAGGTGGTTTTGACAAACGTCCAGATGTCACGATATGCAGCAACAGGACTCTGAGGCTGAGCATAGGCCAAGTTGATTCTGAGAGACAAGAGCTCAAGCACTAAAATTCAAGATTTATAAATGTCTTAGGTTTGTTTAAGTGAATTGATGGTAAGTTATAGTACCTTCTGATGTTTGAGAAAGGTTGAATATCTCTATACACAAGGTCAAAATCAGTTTTCAGACAAATTTTCTGGTAGCAAATGTGGAGTAGCTCTCATTTCAAATGTTGCATACAGAATCTATTGCTTGTCATGCATTTGTAAAGATTGTGGGGATCACATCCTTCTCCCATTGGAAAATAAATCCACTACAGTTCTTCATACTGTTTTCTGTAAGACTGTTTGCAAATCAGTACCGTTCTCTCTCTGAAGATTTTAAGTTCACTAAAATTAAGCAATAAAGAGTTAGCAGAACTTGTGAACTAAAAATCCATTCTGAGGTCTGTCATTGGAAGGTCCTGTACAAATGTAATTTCCAAGTAAAATATTAATCACAGATTGAGCTAAGAGACCCAACTGAAAGACCCAAGTCAAAGAAAAGATAGCAACAAGAACAAAAGTGTCAGACATCTTGCCTGTGGATTTCATTGTTATAATAATACAGCTTAAAGGAATGCAAATTACTTTAACTTCTTTCTTTTATACTTAGGTTTATGAAAAATATGGCAAAAAGGTATATCTTCACCATAGAAAGTTATCTACCAAATGATCAAACACTGGGTTGCTTTTCATGTTCATGTCCACAAGCAGTCAGCTTCCTCCATTTGGATATTCTTCCATTTCCCAGTCCATCAGAAGGCACCCAGTTATATTTAGCAATGCACTCCATACCAGTCTCATTCAACTAAGTATGAAGTAAACAGCAAGGAAAAAGAATTAGGACCATTTTAATTAGCAGTTTAATAATCCTGAAGTCCCTGACTGGCATTCTATAGAGTAGTTTAGCCTGCATACCACTTGAGTAGACTCCTCATTATATATTGGTCCTGCTCCACAGTACCAGTAATTTTTGATACTACATAAATATTATGTACCAAATATATTGTTCTTACACCACTAAGTAAAAATCAGTGATTGCAGGAATTAGGATTACCATTTTTCCTGTCTGATTTTATGCTACTCTCCATCTATATGGTGGAAAACATAGGCATGGTTTGAACATCAGTGTTCAAATTATGCATCAATAGCTTGTAATTTTTTAACATCTTGGAGATTTTGCACTTTTTCAACCCTGTTTGTGGCACTGTATTTAACACACTATCTGAGATTCTCGGTCACTGACTTTTCATTCCAAATATTTGCTGCCCATGGTGCATGGGGGATGGGAACATAAGGCATTTTTCTGCATTTTGGCAAGGTAACTGACATTTTAAAGTTAAAGAACAGATAACAAATAGTCATGATGACTAGCAAATACTTTGTTCATGTGTAGGAAAGACAGACTGACCACCACAGGAGTATTTGTGAATATCACATAAGAAAGAGCTAATAACAGTTAAACCAAAATACTTTCTGGGAGTCTGATGATCTGCAGACCTTTTGAGCAATCAGCTATCCCTCCTTCCAAGCCACAGTGTGCATTTCTCCTTAGCAAGGGACATACTTAGTGTAGCATAAAATAATATGGTAGGAAAGGGAAGATGGCATGTCTGCTGAACAGATTTATAGTTATGCAGATATTAACAATAAGGATTATATGGTTTATGGTTTGGGATATAAATCACTTTCTGTGGGGGTGAGGAAGTCATTCACCTCATTTTCTGCACAAAATTGAATTTGTCTAGGCATATTATGGGACTTTCTATTGGATGGCTGAAAAAGGGAGTAAAAAATTGCCACCTTCTGAAACACTAGGCTACATAGCTAGCCTGATTAAGTATGACAAATTCCATTTAATGAAATTACAGTAATATTAAACAATGCTGCTCCACATGTAATATATACTGACACTTTCACCAATATTGTTTGCAGCAGACTAATATGTTAAGAGAAGATATGTCTAGATCATGCAGACTGCCAGTGTCTGAATAATGCAAAACTTCAATACTACAGGCTGACCACGGTGCACAAAAGAAACTTGTTTGATCTCTGGTACCTACCTCACCAAGCTGGATTTTATGCGAGTATTTCTGTGAGTCTATGCCATAGCTATATTTCATCGCCCTCATGACAGCCCCATTTCTTCCCTTCCTTTGCCAGTGAAAGTTCAAAAAGCCAGACACAACCTTCTAATAATTACTACAAAGATTTTGGAATTTCCAGACAGCAAATGTCAGAGGACATTGCCTGTAAACTTGGCAGACACCCAAAACACATAACAGGCTAAAACGAGTCCCATAAAGAACATAAAAGATGTATGTACATGTTTGGAAAAGCAGGAAGTTACAAAACAACAATCTTCAGCAAAATGTAGTTTCTAGCAATCAGAATCAGAGTGTGAAACTTGTCTTACTAGAAGAGGAAGGAGAAAGCACTAGGCTGGCGGGGGGCAGGGGGTAATGGTTGCATTTATTTTGGAAACAGAAGAGAAAGGAAAAGAGAAACTTTTTGGAACCTCAAGTCTGTGATAGAAAGTGAACTTATCCATCTATACACATATACAGATAGAAAACTCTTCTCTCTGGAAAATTCATTCCAAACCAATGACTGGATTTCATTACAAAAGGAAGGAGAAATTGGAGAAATTCACACTCTGAATAAAGCCCTACCTAGCTATTATTCGTAGCATACTTCCACTGAGCTACAGAGATACTGTTGAGCTGAGGTACAGAGCCTGCACCATCATCAGGTCCTGATGAGCCAAATGAAAAATTCAGTTTCCATTTTAATTCCAACTCCAGGTGCAGAGTATCACAGGATTATTCTCCAGACAGAAGACTCTCTAGCATTAAATAAGAGTTTTTTAAAAGTAAAACAGCTTTTGACTCTCAGAATGTAGCCAGATGGCTAGCAGATAAAGCAACAGCAGTAAAGCCAAAGATGCATATTTTGAAATAGATCAGCTGATGAACAAGTCTTCCCTGATTTCAACAGGAAGGACCCTACATTCAACAGATCTCCACTTTTTTTTCTAATGCCAGTGAGTTCATTATACCTGGACAGCATTTGGAAAAGAATATGTTCTGGTTTTCTGATATAGATACAGAGGGATATAGATTGAATTACCCTGGTTTTACAACAGTGTAATTGTTAGCAGAATCTGGATTCATATTTCTAGATATTTTAGTATTCTATGAATATCACAGATAAGACAGTCTGCTATACTTCAGCTGCTATACAATTTTTTTCATTAGTCTCAATGACCTCCTCTTAAAATTAGTCCACTGATTGACTTGTATTCCACAGGGTGCTCATTACAGCTACCGTTAGTGCAAAAAACCCCCTGAACATAAAAAATCCCCTAAAAATGGCAATTTCAAGCTTTCATTAGACGGCCTTTTGCACAGGTTGAAGTCAGTCAAGCAGTAAGTAATTAAGACAATTTACTGTCGCATAACTGTATGTATTTCACCATATATTCCCCCAAGAAAAGCCACGGGAGACATCTGCATTAGAAATTTCTTATTAAGCTTTCTTTTGTTTTTGTACTATTTTGGAGATGGGATTGCAGAGAACACAGTACTTAACTCTCCAGTCTGAGCATCTCCCAAGAGCTTTACACTGCTAATCCATTTGCATTTATGTTGATGCCTTCACAGTATCAGAATATCACTAGTATCACTTATAGCTAGTAGTCCTGCTTAGCAGAAGCCAAATAAAGTCACTTCAGTCCAGGGTTGTGTTATTTGCCCTTGGAGACTCTAGAAGGTACATCACAGTAGGCCTGCTTTAGCGCTGGTTTTAATTAGTTCACCATTACCTGCCCTCACTGTTTGCAGGTGTCTGGGCTCCTGCAGAGTGCTCGGTACAGATATTGCATTCTCTTTGTGTGCAGATGAAGAGGATTAGATGAGACCACAGTTTAGTTTCCTTATAGTGACCAGAAAACAGAGAAGAAACCTAGGGAACATACTGACTGTTGTACTAACCACTGCTGTAGGCTGTAAAGACTAAAGACATTCCAGAGCTATGTTGATTAGTAATTAGCACAAAGCAGATGGGAAATCATGCTGTCTCCCCAGGAAGTTAATGCAAACTAGTTACAGTATTTATATGTTGTTGAGACTACCCTGCTAAAATGTGTTTTAAATAAATTGCAGAACTGGAATTATCTTGACATTTCAGTTAAAAATAGGTAAGACCAGATACTGAATTGGAAATTAGCTTCAAGTTTATGCTGAAAGGAGATCAGAAGTTCTCTATATTCATAAATTATCATTCTTGGGTTTAAATGCTATTTAACTTTTACAATGTGTTTTTAAAGGCATTTGCTTTAAATCTAGTTTTATTTGCCACTTCTTAAGAGGGCCAAATCTGCTGTTCCTCACTACAGACCTTTAACATGATTGATGAAAGATTCATTCTCAACTTGATTGGTATTCTGCAACCATATATACCATAGCATGTTGTGTACTTTTCTTATTCAAAAGACTGGATGTTCAGAGAATTGCAATTAATTCTAAAGGCTAAGGAATTTGGGCTACTTTGGAAAGTTCTTTTGAGATGATCCCACAAAGACAGCCAAGGAACTCCCTTCTTTTTCTGCCAATAGGGTTTCTCTCTACCATATCAGTCCTAAATACAGGTTTGACAGTAATGAGCATGGAGAAATATGCTATTTAGGTGGGCCCAGCCATTTTGCGGTTGAGTGGCTGATTAATACGTTTGCCTTTTCTGGGAAAAGCATAATCAGCAAAGATTCTCTTATGTGGGCATAATTTAAATGGGTAGTTCTGTTACAGAGCCTGACATCTATGACTGTTAGCATGTCAAGATTGTGAGAAATGCCCAAGGATGTGAGAAACTGGAAGAGGGAATGAAATAATAAATTAATTTTTAAAACTTTGGAATATAAGGCTTTCTCAAATCTCACCCTCACCACAAAAAAGATTGGAGGGCTGTGTTGGATAAAGCCTTTGCTGTTTTGTTATAAGCAATTTTTTGCATAATGACTTATGGTTTAGGGACTATGAATCCATACTGCATACATACAATTGTCTCCTAGGACTTCAAAAGAAATATAAACCTCCTCTGATACAGGAATCAAAACATGCTTTAAAGTAATTTATCCTAATAGACAGTGTACTTCCTAACTGATCTAATAATCATCTCCATCCTCAGATGAGACTAAACCACAACACAATTTCATGAACTGCATATTACTGTACACAATTATTTCTGTTTAATAGATTATTTCAAAGAGAATGACCAGAGTGATCCTGAACCCTCAGGGGACACCACCAGATACTATCAATCTATTAAGAAACACTTAGAGGAGAAAAAAAGTGGGTCATCATCTTTTGTGTCCTCCATTGAAGAAGAGCAAAAGCCCCTGTTCTCTGGCATAGCTGATTACCCACCTGTTACAGAGAAAAACACAGAGGCGGACTTTGAAGAAATAGTGCATGCCACAGAAGAAATTCTTATTGACAAAAGAAGCAATTCTTGCCAAGGTAATCTAGCTGATGTTAATTTGTGAAGTTTGAGTAGCCATCTTTTTTTAGTCTAACTATCAAAAATAAGTTTCTGAATGGTTCTATTGATTCTTTACATAATACTTACTTCTGTGTTTCCTGAAAGATTAACAAGAAAAAGTATTTTAGATAATGAACCCTTTAAAACTGTCAGCTGGTACTGGACTTCAATGAGTGCCCACAGATGAAAACTGCACTCAAAGCAGTAAAGAATCCCTCAAAGGGTGTTTGATATGCCAGGGTTGGGTGACAGTAAAAAATCCTAAATAATGAGAGCTAGATAAACCAACCTAGTGATAGTTGCATACGCACAAACACAGAAAATAAAATGTCTTCAGGTAATTAGTTTCGTTCTCGGTATTGACAAGGCACAACTAAGATTAAGTGACAAAAATTCGTAAAACCTTGAATGCTACCCCATTTTGCTGCACATGTTGGTTAAAAGGAGTGCCATGACATCACACAGACCAAATCCTGACTTACGTAAAACACAAGAACAAAGATTTGGCCTCTTGTATATGACAAATGGTCAAAAGCTATTAAGCAATCTCAGTTAATTTTACATAGAGTTAAATCACATAATTAAAATTACATCTAATACACTAAAATATTAATTTTCTCAGTGATGTGAAGTGAAATTAATGAAAAGCCTAAGATTAATATACAATTTAAATATTGCTGAAAGGTCATTTGTAATTGTTTCAGCCTCAAAGGAAGTATTACGTATTTACTGTTTAATGCTGTTTTCCCCAGCAGTTTGTTTCCTTTGAGGCAATTTATCCATCATTCAATAAACCTTAGGCTTCTAGGCTATAATTTTAAACAATCCTAATGATCAATCAGGCCAAACAATGTATCTTTTAGACTTCAAAGGTATGAATATGTGAAGTCTGATCTCCTCAGTTGAGGGCTATATAAATCTACACCACATAAACTTGTTGCATGCATACTGCAATTTGAAAGCTTACCTTTCCCATACCAATAGCCAGAAATGTATCCTTGCAGCTATAGCAACGTTTTCCAAGGCAACCTATCACAGATTTTATCTGAGCTATATTTAGCATGTCTAAAGGTTACATATTTTGATTAAGACCACATTCTTTTTTCCACATTGTAATCTCGCACTTCTGGTAATGTGTGTGAAAGCTCATTACCCTTCTTGCAACTTTCATAAAAACTTCAAGATCAATAAAATAGGATCAGCTTTGATTGACTTGATTTTAAACTACATTCTTATTCCTGCTATTAATTAGAGAATGGTTATAACTTACCATAAAAGTAGTTATAAACATAACGAAATTTTGAACTCTGCTTGTATGTTTATAATCCATATATAATTCTTGAATACAAATGCACTGGTATGAAGCTAGCACAATTCATTACCGCTGTGACTGATACCTACTTAATTATCTTTAGTTTTGTTTTAAGCTTTGGTCATTACTGTTGATGAATGGAAAGCCTATTAATAACATATTGGATAATGTGGGCAGAAACTGCATAAACTTCTCTCTCATAATCCTGAAATGCAACTCATAACATTAAAACATATGGCTCTTTTGAGAAGACCTAATATTGCAGAAATATGTTATTTTCTATTTTAATTTGGTCATTATTTGGGCTATAAGATTGGTTCTTGAATTGTTCAAGTGAACCAAGTTATACATTTATTGATTCAGTTCTCAGTCTAGGAATCTTCAAGCCCTGGAAGAACATAATTGGTTATAAAGTAACTGTTGTTGGGCTTTTCGGGGGATATGTGTGTATGCGGAAGTACCTGAAAAGTTGCTTAGAATAGTACAATATCATACCTTTTAGTGTATTAACTTGCTTATAGTGTATGAACTTATTTTATAATTTAAGTGCCAATTCATTTGCTTTGTCACAAATCAAATGTTCATTGTAATAGTCTACCAACACATATTCTGGGACAAAAACCAGCTGTGATTTCCCTGCAATAATCCATGGCATTGAAAAATACATGATTTTATTGAATGATTTATTGTGTAAAATAACCAACAACTTGTTTTGTACCAGACATTAAAAAGCCGTGAAATGTATGGCCTATATTTTCAGTTTATACTCCAGAAATTCACTGCTTAAAAGTAAACCCACTGGATTTACAGCGTCCATTGCACCCACACCCATAGTTTAAAATTTTGCCCCTGAATTTTTCATAGTCTGCTCCCTTCACTTTGCTGAGAGCTTTCCAACTTCCTTGGACACTGCAAATTGTGCCATGTGTGCCTGCTAAAATCAAATTACATGCTTCTCTGACACTGTTCTTTCCTTCTGTTGGCTTAAGTGGTTGAAAAGCTGAACAGGTTTCTGCGTAGCCAAGATGAAATCTCTTTCCCCTTCCTTCTGCTCCATGCATAAAATCAGTTATAGGTCATGTCACATGAAATTCAAACACTCTCTACAGCTCCAGGAAACCTTCTACCACCTGCTAACCAAAGATCAGACAATGCAGTAAGCACCTTTCTCTAACAAAAAAATGAGAAGCATGTCTGCTCCTCCACTTGGAGTCACGTAGTGAGAGCTCCCCTTCCTGGCTAAATCTGCCTGAAATACTGAATATGAACAGGATTTTTATTTATTTATTTACTATTTCTTTACTTAGAGCAACACTGCTCAAAGATGTGCCTGAAAAGGATTAGCTAATAACATTTGGACAAACCTCTCACATGTCACCCACACTGTGGTTTTTTTCTCCTTTTTTTGAAACATGGCTCTGGCTACCATGGTGGTTCAGAAAAATTTCACAAGTGTGAAATGAATGTAACCTGTGCTGCGTTATCAGCATGCAGTGCCAAGATAAGTGTTAGGAGAAGCTCTGAGCAAGCCATTCAGGGACTACTGGGGGATGTGGGATCCAAATCCAACTGCTCATACAACAGAGGCTGACACTTTATAAGCAGTCAAGGATTTTGTCCAGCTGTATGTTGAAGCAGCAGCCTGAGCACAGTAAGAACTTTTAATACATTCTGTATTTTCAAGTAGTTAAATAATTACAAATACAACCCCTAATGGGAGTTGTACTGAACAGGTGTTAAAGTTTTAACAGCCTTTTTTATCACAGCAGAGGAGAATCTGAGTGGTACCGAGCAATTTTTGACTGTCGGTGTGATAACAAATTCACTTAAAGTAACAAAGGCTTGAGGCGGGGGGTAGGGGGGGAAGTAGATGGAGAAAGAGCGCTGTTCATCCTAAATATGTCACAAAGCTCACAGCAAGATCTTCATTCTACATCAGATAAGGGTATGTGCAACTAATACATCCTATGATAAATGATTTGTAACCCTTCACCAGCTTGGTGAACAGAGGAAACAGCCGAGAGCCAGGAATATAAACTAATTAATAAATGCACAGAGGTGACAATTAAGCAAACTGAAAGAGAAAGGAGAAATAGCTCAAACCAGAAATCCAAGCAAAAGGAAGGAGTGCCCCTGAGTTCTGTTTGGGTGCTGAGGTGCAGTGTTTGATCACAGATCC